>NC_142740.1:8402699-8407699 GCF_051943395.1 Hippocampus bargibanti
TCAACATTCAAAACATATTATTACACAATGAAATATTCAAGCTCAATCATATCTCCTTGTGTTAAATTCCGCAAAATCATGGATGGATTGTCTTGACCGCGCGCTCTACTAACTCTTCACGGACGCTCTCGCTGTCACGGTTCGCGAGGTGGTGATGGCAGGTGCGGATCCCAAAAAGCAGGCAGGAGTGAGCAGGAGGTTGTTTGACAAATTGTATTAAAATAAAGGTCAGCAGGAACAAAATGTTAACATTTCTACACTGCTGTCATAACATTTCTACACGGCTGTCATCGAATCCATCCTGTGTTCTTCCATCACCGTTTGGTTCGGGGCCGCCACAAAAATGGACAAAATCCGACTTCAACGGAGAGTTAGGAAGGCGGAAAAAATCATTGGCACCGCCCTACCCACTCTCGAGGACTTGCACACTGCAAGAATCCAAACTAGGGCGCGGAAAATCCTACTGAACCCTCCGCACCCTGCCCACCACCTTTTCCAGCTACTCCCCTCAGGCAGGCGCTACCGATCCATGCGCACCAAATCCAGCAGACATTTAAACAGCTTCTTCCCCCAAGCCATTAACTCTTTGAACTCTTTGAACTCTTTGAACAGTAGCCAAAATGGAACTGTATAGTGCCACTTAGCAGTTTTTTTTACGACAATACTAGTGCAGCGTGTTCTACCGGAAACAAATTCCTTGTGTGTTCTACATATACTTGGCAATAAAGATGATTCTGATTCTGATGTAAAACATCAAAATCATCTGAACGGAAAAAATACAAAGTATCAAAAGAAAATCAAGTGTAAACGTCCACCAAGGTTAAACAAACACATGCACTGCATACACAATGCATACACAATGCATACAAAGCATGCAACAAACAATGAACCGACACCGGATGGTCGTGCCGGGTGTCCTTTTAAGTGTCAGTGATTAAAACAACCAGCACCTGCGAGTCTGCAGGCAGGGCTGACGTCGCTACCCGTTGGTCGCCAATCTGATCGGGACGACCAGCACCTGTGCAGGTGCAGGCGGGGCCGACAGCGCCCCCCGTTGGTCGCCAACCAGATCATGACAGTACCCCCCCTTCAAGGGGCTGCTTCCAGAAGTCCCAACAGTCTCCCAAAAGGTCCACTCGCCAGGGAACAATGGTGGAGACGGCAACCGCTGACTCTCCAGCATACGACAGGCGGCGGCCTGATGGGAACGGGACTCGGCCTGGGGTGGACGAAGACACGGCACGGATCGTCGTGGGCGCGAGTGCGATCCCTCTCGCACGGTCACGCGACGGCGCATGGCTCAACGTGGACGTCAAACGGCCAGGCGCAGAATGGCACCCGTACGGCCGTATGGGACCAGGTCTCGGCCGGACGCCGACGTGGGCGTGAACTGCCCGGCACCGGGGAAACGAGACCAGTCCTGAGCCGCTCCGGGATCCAGCGGTGAGTGGGGCCTCGGACTGACGTTGACGCGGACGTTGCACGGCTCGTCGTGGATGAGACTCAATTCGTCATGCATGACGACAGCGTGGCTGGACATGGGCGTGCACTGCCAAACACCCAGTGTCATCCTGGACGGCCACCTGGAAGGAGGTCTCAGCCGGACGTTTACGTGGACGTTACGGCTCGTCGAGTGACGCAATTCAAACTCGACGAGGCTTGGGCTAACGTGGACGTAGCATTGCCAGGCACAGGGTGGAAATGAGACGGGTCCGATGTACCTGTGGGATCCGATGGTTGGTCGGTTCATTCTGTCACGTTTTGCAAGGTGGTGATGGCGGGTGCGGATCCCAAAAAGCAGGCAGGAGTGAGCAGGAGGTTGTTTGACAAATTGTATTAAAATAAAGGTCAGCAGGAACAAAATGTAAAACATCAAAATCATCTGAACGGAAAAAATACAAAGTATCAAAAGAAAATCAAGTGTAAAAGTCCACCAAGGTTAAACAAACACATGCACTGCATACACAATGCATACACAATGCATACAAAGCATGCAACAAAAAAATGAACTGACACTGGATGGTCGTGCCGGGTGTCCTTTTAAGTGTCAGTGATTAAAACGACCAGCACCTGCGAGGCTGCAGGCAGGGCTGACATTGCTACCCGTTGGTCGCCAATCTGATCGGGACAACCTTATAATAAGCACTATTTTCATAATACACACCCACCACGGCTGGCGGAGTGATCTTCGGCGGAAGCACAAGACCGAACAGCACCAGAGGTTAAGTTACCAACAGTCCTTATGGAAGGTGACTCTCCTTCCATAAGCCATCAACGACCATCAAAAAGGTAAATAAAACATTATTTTACAGCAGTTTATTTCTTTAATTACAGTCCTCATGTAATGTGCCTCTTTCCAAACAGCAATTCCGTTTGACCTTCGACCTCCAACGCACTTCCATTAAGCCATCAATGACCTTCACAAATGCAAATAAAGTGACTTTATGATACAATGCAGTGTATTTCTTTCATTATACAACACAATAGCGCATTTATTATACATAGAATAAGGTATGTTTCAACATTTAGCTTGTAGTCGACGTGCACATTCCACCATGGTGTCCCTGATCCACTGGTGAAGAGACGCTTTGATCCTCTCCTCTTTCATCTGGAACTGCTTTATGTAACAAAGAGGGTACAGAAAGTGCTTAAGAATGAATGTCTCTCAGTGTCTTTGTGTTGTCATGTTATTTGTTATTTAGGTTTTTTTTGTTCTTTTGACTTCAAGACGGCGCCGCGAGAGTGGCTGCCTTTCCAGCAGCTCCTGTGTTTTGCTTTTCTACTTTCATTTCTTTCATAACTTTGCTGCTGTGAAATGTAAATTTCTCCACTGCGAAACTAATAAAGGCAAATCCAATCCAACCCAATCCAATGTTGTGTGTAGTTTTAAGGCTTATTTAGTTGAAAAGTATATTTTATGGAAACATGGGAACGGATTATTCCCATTTTAATGGTTTCCGATGGGATTTTTTTTTTTTTTGTGATACACACTTTTCGCCTTATACACTCTGTCTGGGAACCAATTAAGTTCGTAAGTTGAGGTCTTACTGTATTGGAAGTCACACAGCAGTGATCTGTTGTCCAATCAGCTACGGACAAGTGTTGGGAGAACATTTAGACTGAAAGTTGATAGTTGTTACATTCTGCTTTCACAACTATTCAACTAATAAGCTTCATAAATCCATGTAGACTAAACTAAACATGCAATAACATAATATGTACTAAGCTAAACATGGAATAACATAATATGTTTACTAATCTAAGCATGAAATAACATAGTATGTTTACTAATCTGCATAAGCACTCTACCACTTTCCTCCATCGGGATCACGTACACGCTCCTACGCTGCTTCCACTCTTATCTTTCTGGCCAATCTCAGTTCATTCAAATTACCTCCTTCACTTCACAGTCCTCTCCTGTTTCTTCTGGTGTGCCCCAAAGCTCTGTCCTGGGGCCGCTCCTCTTTATCACCTACCCTCTTCCCCTTGGCAATATTCTCCGCAAATTTGGTAAACAATTTAATTGCTTTGCGGATGCCACCCAGCTGTGTCTCTCCAGCAAACGCGGCGCCTCTCTTCCATCTTCTTCCCTTTCACTCTGCCTCTCTGAAATTAAATCCTGGTTTACCCATAACTTCCTCAAACTTAACAGTGAAAAAAACTGAAATTCTCCTCGTTGGTACCAAATCCACCTTGAGCAAAGCTAACAGTTTCTCTCTCACTATTGACAATTTCACCGTTTCTCCCTCCCATCAGGTGAAAAGCCTAGGTGTCATTCTTGACAGCGCACTATCTTTCCACTCCCATCTAAATAATTGAACCCGGTCCACCGATGCAATATCAATCGTCTTCGCCCGTCTCTCACTCCTCACACCACTGCTATCCTCGTTCATAGTCTTGTCACCTCCCGGATTGCATATTGCAATTCACTTCTCTTTGGTGTGCCTCAGGAACTTCTCCACAAACTTCAACTTATCCAGAATTCTTCAGCCCGGATCATCACCAGAACGTCATCCTTTCACCACAGCACCCCCGTCCTCCAAGAGCTCCACTGGCTCCCGGTCAAATATAGAATCAACTTTAAAATTCTTCTTTATACATTTAAAGCGATCCATAACCTTGCCCCCCCCCCCCCCATACTTATCTGACCTGCTTCAAATTTCTATTCCCTCTCGTTCCCTGAGATCCTCTTCCCCCCTCCACCTTTGTGTGCCCCCCCCCCCCCCCCCTGCCTGTCTCAGAACGACGGCTGACAGAGCCTTCAGCTGCGCTGCCCCAAAACTTTGGAACTCACTTCCTCCTAACATTCGTAACATTGATTCTCTTCCACCTTCAAGTCCCATCTCAAAACCCACCTATTTAAAATTGCATTTTCTGTTTAGCTCTCTCTCTTGTTTCTAATTATAATTGTATTTTATTTATTGCATTCTATTTGTGATTGTATTTTATTTATTATAGTACTTATGCTTGTCTGTGACTGTAAAGTGTCCTTAAGAGCTTTGAAAGGCGTTTAAAATGTATTATTATTATTATTATTATTATTATTATCATTATTATTGTTGTTTTTGTTGTTGTTATTAATATTATTATTATTATTATATTATTATTATTATTATTATTATTAATAATAATAATAATAATACTAATATTATTAATATTATTAATAAATAATAGGATCTTGAAAATAACTCTAAAATGTATAGAGAGCCAGTGAAGGGATGCCAGATGAAGGGCTATGTGCTCCCGCTTACGAATATCAGTCAAGAGGCAAGCGGCAGCATTCATGACCAACTGGAGACGCTTTATGGAGGATTGGCTTTCTCTAAAGTAAAGTGCATTACTGTCATCAGGCCGGGGTGTGACAAAACAATGAATTACAAAGTACTCATGGGAAAGGTGAGGGTTTACTTCAATGAATTACTGAAATCGGACTTGTGCTCAGCAGACCCTCCCAGGAAGCGTGTGGACTCACCAATTCTTAGCCGTCATGGGAAGCGGCG
>NC_142740.1:9425199-9432699 GCF_051943395.1 Hippocampus bargibanti
TGCTCATGTATTGATCCATGTGTCCACTTATCTTAGCCGCAATGATTGTGGAGAGACAGGTTATTGGCCGATAGTTGGAAGGAACTGCACCCTTTGAGGAATCCTTCATGATCAGGATTGTTCGCCCTTCGGTTAGCCCTCCTGGGTGAGCAACTGGTTCATTTGTGCTGCTAGGCCCTCGTGGAGAGCTGTGAGTTTCTTTTGCCAGTAGGTATGGACCATATCCGGTCCAGTTTTTCATACCTGAGACTCTTTCTTGTATATCTGCCGCTGTGATGGTAACTGGGTTCTGTTCAGGGAGGTTGCTGTGCTCCTCTTTCAGAGTCACCAGCCATTGTGCACTGCTGTTATGTGCGACCTCCATTTTCCATATGCCTTTCCAGTATCTTTCAGTGTCCAGCCTTGGAGGGTCTGCTCTGCTGTTAGAACCCTGCCACTCAGCGTACACTTTCGCAGGTTGTGTTGCGAACAGCCTGTTTATTCTTCTGGCCTCATTCTCTTTCGTGTACCTCTTTAGGCGACTGGACAAGGCCTGGAGCCTTTGTTTGGCAGTTTCGAGTGCTTCAGGTATGGTTATCTGCATGTACCTCTTGGGTCTTGGCCTTTTATTCACACCTCTCTGGGTCTCCGTCAATTGACTCACATCTTTCCGAGCCACCTTGATGTTAGCCTCCAACCGTCTTTTCCATGGTGGGTAATGGATCTCGTGGCTCTCATGGTTGCTCTTGTAGCCAAGCATCTCTAGGATCACTGATGCTAAGGCGTATATCAGCTCATTGGTTTCCGTGATCGTTCCGGTCGGGATCATTCTCAGTGCTGCATTCACAGTTTCCATGAGACTTTCAGGTGGTACTTCACATAGCCGTTGTAATCGGTTTCTTAGTTGCCCAGTTTTCATTCTTGCCATGATCTTATCTCTCAGGTCAGTTTCATTCATTGGGGCTGGCTTCCCAATCTCATCATTCATTGGGGCTTGCCTCCCAATCTCTGGTTGAACCTCTTCCTCTGATGTGGCAGCCTGGGGCCCTCCACCTCGGAATTTGTGTTGTACCTCATCAATCTCAAGTTGTGATAGCAATTGCCGTTTGTGGATATTGGAACACTGAGCTACTAGTTGTTTCGTGGTCAACCGCGACTGTGAGTTTCGAAGTAACCATTCAGCCCCCATTCTCCGCATGTAACCCCTCTAACTAGTGTTGCTTGAGTAGTAGCATTCCAACAGAGCCATGTTATCGCATCTCGTCCATCTCCGCTTTGTTCCAGTAGCCCATTTTTCATCAAGGTGCTCTGGTTCCCCAGCACCTGACGCAGACCTTGTTTGGCCGGGCGACGTGAGGTAGGCATTAGCGTGAAGGGTCTTACCCAAGGACCCACACTGGATGATGTTTTTGTGCTCATTTTCTCTGCCCCAAGTGGGATTTGAACCCTCGTCTCCCATACCAAACCGATGCCTTATCAACTGAGCTATCCAGCCGCTATATATATATATATATATATATATATATATATATATATATATATATACAGTAAAGTCTCGTTATATCGATATTCAAGGGAGTCCGAAAAAATATCGATATAACCGGGACTATCGATATATCCGACCCTGTTTCCATGTAATTTCCTCCATGCGTGCATAGAAATAGTATCGATATAACCGGGACTATCGATATATCCGATATCGATATAACGAGACTTTACTGTATATATATATATAATGTGTGTGTGTGTAGTTAGGGTCATTATTAATGAAGCAGGAATCAAAAGTAAGAACAAAAAGATCTTTAATCTTTGGGACGGCACAAAATGAAACTGCCTGCACCCAGAGGGGCAGGCAGCCCGAGGGGTGAAGTGGAAGAAGACCTGTTTGGGAGAGCTTTTTTAAAGACCAGCAAGTATAAAACGGAGGTCCGAGAAAATAAACCGATGTGTGAGGAAATAAAAGATGTTAAAAATGTGTTCGTATAGTGAATTGCCATAACGTGGATGGTGTAGTGAGAATAACGTGCAGTGTTAGTTTTCTACCACACATAACGTTTTGCATTTAGGCCAAGATGTTACGCTTTGGTCTCATCTGACCAGAGCACCTTTTTCCACACGTTTGCTGTGTCCCACACATGGCTTCTGGCAAACTTCCTTTTGCACGTCACATTTTCTGTTTTTTTATTTGTAAAAAAAAATTAAAAGACATGTATAATTTTCCTTCTTTGTGTTGGTCTTTCACATAAAATGGCAATAACATATATTTGGATTTGTGGTCAGGACATGTCAAAATGTGGGAAAGCGACGGCTTGCAGATGATGACTTCAAACCAGGGGCAGCTGTTGAAGTGAATCAAGTAAAACGCGACAACACTCAACAATTTGGTGGGATATGTTGCGGGTTTTTTATTAATCTCGCAGTAGGTTCTACTGGCCATAGTTCCGAGTATTGGTACTGCCGCCATTGTGGGTTCGAAGCAGCTTTGCTCGAGACCGGGTTGGGAGGTATATGGACACAGAAGGAGCCAATGCACACCAATGGAGATGTGACTATCACAAGATGATCTGAATGAAGGATAAATTGGGGCAATGGCTCATTGAATATTCAAAACTCTCCTTCGGTGTGAGTGTGTGCGTGCGTGTGTGTGTGTGTGTGTGTGTGTGTGTGCACCAGTGACATGCAGTGAGGTTCATGGCTGGTGAGGCACTGACGTCATCATAGTCAGATTTACAAACATATGAACTCTACAGAGTAGTTTATTCACCATTTGATTGGCAACAGTTAACGTATTTTGTTTAAAAATTCATGTCAGCATTCTTTATATATACAAACTGTAGCATAGAAAAAAAAAAAAAAAAAAAAAAAACCTTACCTTTAGTCCATGCGCCGCTCCTTCTGAATAAAGGCATCGATAACTTCTTTGTAGAAGCCTTCCTTATCTTTCTTCAATTTTAAAAGTCTCTCTGTCTCAACGGAGATCACTGCCAGTGAAGAAAGTCGTCCTTGATCAGTGCTGTTCCGACTGTATGTTTTCAGCGCTGAGAATGACAATCTCGTCTACTTCTACAGCAACAAATGGAGCTGCACCGATCTCCTTTTTAATGTCATTTCTAATGACATCACCAACTGCTTCAATTAAATCGTTCTGTATTCTGTTTCACAGGCTAGAAAATATAGTGGATGTCCCAAAATGACTCGCTAGCCTGTCATCTTTCTGAGCGAAAGCATGTAATAGTTCAACATAGTTGCCACGATGAGCAGAGCCTTTACTTTCATCATTTCCACGAAATGCCAGCTGTTGTTTGGCAAGGAAGCAGGTGGCATTGATGAGATCTTTTAAAATCTCCCGGTTCTCCTTTACCTTAGCATTGTGGATGCTGATGTTGAGTCTTCGCTCATTTTTGATGAGGCTCCGTTGTGAATTTTTCAGGTCGCAAGATCCCATTTGAGTCCAGACATTATCACAAGTTGAGAACAGAAGGCAGGAAAAGCAGAAAAGGCGGTTTCTTGCTGGACATCCACACAGCCAGCCTTTTCGTGTGTACCAGTCCGCCTGAAAAGAGCGAGTATTGTGTCCCGTTGTGTGAAGCAAACCTTTTAGCTCCGGTGTTGGTCTTCCTTTAATTATTACCTCCTGCTTCGATTGAAAGTCCAGTTTAGAAAATTCTTTCAATTTAGATATGTAATCCTCCATTCTGAAAGTGAGGCCAAGCAACACGAAAAAAATGACTGCAGGGTTGCACTTTACTTGCTAACTGTTTACTGTAGCTTTCTGTCTCTAATTCTATTATTCTGCAGCCGTGGAGTCGCAAGTATCTCTGGAATTACAAGCGCCCCCTGCCTGTCATGAGGCGGGAGAACTGTTTGCCTCACCTACGCACAGCGTTTTGATAAAAATAAAACAAAATAAACACTGTAGTACAGTGTTTATAATGTACAATGACTACATTATATACACCAGCTAAACTGTAGAAATTTAGTTCATATACTAAACGTGTTTGAACGTTTTAATAGCGATATGCAGAAGGACAGCAATGCGGTCTCACTGCAGCGCAAGCCAGCACAGTAAGCATAGTGATTGCGCAATCCATGGTGAGGATCAGCCGGCTGGTGCCTCACTGCTCGTCTCTACTTAGTATTTGAACGGTAAATGTGAAAATTCAGCGATTTTGAAAAAAATCCTAAAACGGTGAAGTTAAATGGACAAGAACTTTAAAGTACAAATCACTAAATACATATAACTGTTTAATTTATTTTTTCATTTGATATTTCTATGACAGCTTTCCATGATGACAGGTGAGGCACTGCCTCCACTGACTGCACGTCACTGGTGTGCACCCCACGACTCGTGGGGATGAAGGACATGGAAGGTGAATGAATGGAATAAAATTGTGTGCAAGTGAAAGAGTAGACTTATAAATTAATTTTTAAAAGAAGCCAGGTTTTTTTACGACACTTGTTATCAAGGGCTTTTGGTGTGGTATTTGGTGTCGCATTTGATCAGATTCTTCAACTTTGACCTATTGCATGCATCACTGGAGGAATATTGCCTCTTGCAAATTTCCCAATGTGTGTGCAATTAAAGATGTCCTTATCTTGAATTCTGGACTTAACCCGATATGCGTACTTCCACCTACGCAATATCAATCGTCTTCGCCCTTCTCTCACCCCTCACAACACAACTAGCCTTGTCACCTCCCGGATTGACTACTGCAATTCTCTTCTCCTTGGTGTCCCTCAGAAGCTTCTCCACAAACTTCAACTCGTCCAGAATTCTTCAGCCCCGATCATCACCAGAACCTCATCTTTTCATCACATCAACCCTGTCCTCCAAGAGCTCCACTGGCTCCCAGTCAAATATAGAATCAACTTTTTTCTTCTTTATACATTTAAAGCTATCAATAACCTTGCCCCCCATACCTATCTGACCTTCTTCAAATTTCTATTCCCGCTCATTCCCTCAGGTCCTCTTCCTCCCTCCACCTCTGTGTGCCCCACCCTGCCCATCTCAGCACGATGGGGGACAGTGCTTTCAGCTGCTCTGCCCCCAAACTCTTGAACTCACTTCCTCCCAACTTTCGTAACATTGATTCTCTTCCCACCTTCAAATCCCATCTCAAAACCTACCTATTTAAAATTGCATTTTCTGTGTAGCTTTATCTATTATTTCTATTTATAATTGTATTTTATTTATTATATTCTATTTTTAATTGTATTTTATTTATTATAGTATCTATGCTTGTCTGTGACTGTAAAGTGTCCTCGAGAGATTTGAATGACGCTTAAAATAAAATGTATTATTATGATTATTATTATTTTCTCAACCACCATATTGGCTCTGTTTCCGAATTGTCTCATCATCTGCACACGGGCATAATAGAAAAAAAAGGCTATTCAGCATATTTTGCACATCAACTCTGTACTCCTTCAATCGCATGTGGCCATCAAATGATTCATGTTTATGAAGCGTCTGTCTTCGACTTCAGTGGCATAACAATTTGTCAGGTCAAAATTATCATCACGCTTATTCTCTATTATTATTTTAGTGAATCTAAAAAGTTATCTTTTATGAAAGGGCTCATAATTTTAACTGGCAAATTAATCTTAATCAATTATCATTGAATCTGGCAACATTTACCCTGCCAATTTTATCCAAATTTGCTTTAAATACTCTGAACCGGAGAAAGCTGAACCACAATTTGCTGCAGGGATAAACTGAGAGCCAAAGTACTGAATGAACAGTTTTCAAGATTGCAACTGCCAATGACTGTTTACAAGACTGACTACTGTTCAAGTCATCTGATGGCCCACCACCAAACTCTAAGTTGGCTTTGTCTCCTTTGACTTCTTCAGCACGCAAGCCTGCCGATCCGTTATATCTCCCACACTGCAATTTGCCTTGATGATTTTGAGCACAAAACTTAATCCCTGTTCCGATTTTCATAGGGGATTGAACACGAGAAATCTCATCAGTTGGTGAAATGCATCTGAGATGATCGCTGTGCACATCTCGAGTTGGCACACCCAGCTGATGGTTTAGGAACAATGATAAGGGTAGATTGGATGCCTGATTTGACAAAAATTTAAATTTCCAAAAGTATAGTTTTTGCCGTTTACTCAAGTGCGTGACAAATTTTATTTGCACACATTATTTTCCTTGAGATTTTTCAGACACTTATGTCTACGCTACACATCTGAAATGCTGTAGGAATATTTGTCATCCAACCACCTCAGAGTTAAATTGTTCTAAATTGCAACAATTTTAATTTTGTCATCTAGAATTTTCATTTTGATTGGAAAGCATTTTAGGGATATATAAATGGGGCCGATACGACCAGTCAGACTTTAGTTCGCTGACGAAGCCTCTTGGATAGGAGGCGAAACGTCTGAAACCTTCACATTTGTACAGATGACGGCTGAAGAAACCTTCTCATCGATGGACCACTCCTGTACGACTGAGAGCTTACACAGACATTTTGATTGGAAGTTTGGACCGTTGCAATTCTTTATTCTGACCACCTACTCTCTATGGCAGGGGTCGGGAAACTATGGCTCGCGAGCTATATATGGCTCTTTTGATGATTGCATATGGCCGATAAATCTAAATACATATTCTCGCTTTTTTTCTGTTCATTTTCTGTTGGGGCTGCAGTTGGTGGAAAGCGCAATTTTGATTGGATGATACTGGCTGTCAGTTGAAACAGGTAAACGCCCCTTTAAATGAGCCCGACGAGTAAAAACAAAGTAGACTTCAGCTTGCCTTTGTGTAAAGAAAAGGTTCTGATTGTAATTTGCAATGAAACAATACCATTGATGAAACATTCGAATGTCAGTGACATTTTAACAAGCCCCATGTTCACATTAGCGTCAATATACTTCTGTGAGAAGTATGTTGCATAGCAAGTGTTGAAGCTAATGAGCCGTGTGCAGGCTAGCTAGCAGTAACTTCGCGTATGGAGCCGGCAAGTTGACTTTCATTCCGGTCGTTTGGCTGGATTTTCACCAATCATGAGGAACGGAAAACCATTCATGTTAACGGTGAGTCCTATCACAGTTATTTTAAATAATACATTCTGACATTTTATTGAGAAGTGGCCGCGCGTGCGTCTGCGTGCGTGTGTGTGTGTGTGTGTGCGTGTGTGCGCATGTGTGTGTGTGTGTGTGTGAATGAAAAACATTTCTAAATATTTTACTTTTATGGCCCTCTTAGTCAAAAAGGTTGGCCTTCTACTCATTTCGATTACAATACTTTTTGCTAGTTACAGGCCGTAAGATGGCGACTTTTCACGGAGAATGCGATTGGGCTTGATCAAACGAAGAATATTCAACATGTCGGAGATGCCTAAATGTTACACGAGTGCTAACTGTCTTCTGGCTGTCTTTTGCAAACAGTGGTGACATTTGTCAGTTCAAAAGTAGTTTATGATTACAACCAAAGGGGATGTAACTTATTGTGATTATTTTTTATTATTAATTATTATTACTTAAATGCAGTGCACATTAGAGGAATTTCTCAACATT
>NC_142740.1:9437699-9507699 GCF_051943395.1 Hippocampus bargibanti
CTGCACAGAACCCTCAAGCTTCCTGGCCTTTGGTAGAGGACCTGGGCTGATCACTTTAATTTTAACCCAAAACCGTTTTCTGACTGTTTCAAGCCCATTGTCACAGGTGCCGCTGCTCACCCACAACCCTTAGTGTCTTTTTCGTTCGACTGTTTACTGTCTTCGTATGTAATTCATACGAAAATCTTTACACTCATATCCCACTCCACTTTAATTTAAACCCTAAACCATTTTACGACTTTTTCAATCCCATTGTCACAGTGTCCTACCTCTTCAGCTCATAGACCAGGCCCTGTGCCTTCTATACTCCTCTGTACCCTTTTGATGAGGGTCAACAGGGACTATGTCTGGGCCATATTATTATGGACCATACTGTCGCTCCTCAATTGACCTGTGGAAGGTCTGCTACTGTACTCAGTGGCTTAGTTTCTCAGACTCCAGTCCCAGTGGTTGGGCTCTGAACCTGCCCTCCATCACTACTTGGACACTGCTCTTCTTCCGTCCCAAAAATACATGACCATGAGTCTCGTCTTGGCTTCCACCTCAATGGCTCCAAACCCAGAAACACTGGCCGGTCCGTTGAACACTGTGTGTTATCTGCCCTGTCTTGTTCGGTTAATGGTCCTCGCAATAACAAGATTGCCGGCGTCTACTTCGGACTACTCAACATCTGTTCGCTTACTGGGAAGGGTAATCTTATCCTCACTGACTATAGGTTTCACATATGTACTTTGTTTGAATCAGACTTGGCAAAATCCTGGCAACTTTTCGCCAGGATTTTGCATATGGATTTGAATGGATTCCTGCCAGTTGGCCACCTAATATTGAGTCTTGGTTGACTTTGAGGTTTCTTGCATGTTTCTTGCATGAAGAGATTATTGAGAATCTTGTTTTGCTGCCACCCTCTCCTGTGTTTACATTCCACAGTTAGTGCTTTGTTTATACCTTACATTTTCTTGCCGAACCTACTTAGGGTTTGCTGTTTTGTTCTGTTAGTTTGTGTTTTTTTTTTATTTATGTTTTCTTCAGCTATTTGGATCATTTTGAATTGAGAATTGTCATTAAATAAGCAACACAGAATTCGAAATAAAATAAAATAAAACTCCTACCTTGGTGGTGGTGGCAATAAGCTGAGTGACATCATTGAGGCTGTGCAAATGAGGAACCAGCTCCAACCATAAATTAACCTGAAGAGAACAGAGAACAAATCACATCAACCAATCGATTATTTATTATTTATTGATCAATCAATCAATCAATCAATCAATCAATCAATCAATCAATCTCTCTCTCTCTCTCTCTCTCTCTCTCTCTCTCTCTCTCTCTCTCTCTCTCTCTCTCTCTCTCTCTCTATCTATCTATCTATCTATCTATCTATCTATCTATCTATCTATCTATCTATCCATCCATCCATCCATCCATCCATCCATCCATCCATCCATCTAGCAACAATGAATTCCTCCAGCTGCACAATGGATCCCATCCCATTTCCTTTTTTGTCAAGCACTGCTTTCTGACCATCTCCCACCTGACCATGAACATTGTCAACTCCTCCCTCAATGCTGCCTCCTCACTCAAACTGGCTGCTGTAACCCCGATCATTGAAAAACCCGGACTCAACCCTGACATCATGAGTAATTTTCTATCCATCTGCAACCTCCCCTTTCTGTCCAAAGTCATAGAACGTGCCATCACAACTCAAATTAAAACCTACCTAGATAATAACCAACTATTTCGAACTGGATTCCTTACTCAAAACAGTACTGAAACAGCCCTCCTCAAAATCACCAATGACCTCCTACTGTCCTCTGACTCCTGTCTACTCTCCATCCACATCCTTCTTGAACTTACGACTGCCTGCGACACCATCAACCACTCCATTCTACTCTCTTGCCTGCAATCCCTAAACATAATCAACAACGTTCTCAACTGGTTTCAATCTTACAGACAGGAAACGATTCATACACATCAACAACTGCTCTTCCTCCACTGCACCAATGCCCCAAGGTCTCCCCCAAGGTTTTGTGTTTGATCCTCTTCCCTTCATTCTTTACCTACTCCCCCTGAGCCTAACCTTCCATAATCATGGTCTCCAGTTCAATTGCAACACCGATGACGTTCAATTCTACACTCTGCTACATCATTTACCCAAACAATCTGCTCCACTCTGTCAAACTCTCTCAGATATCAAATCCTGGATGCAAACAAATTTCTCACTCTAACACAAAATCTCAACTGCTAATAATGGGTCCTCGGTCCCTCACCCAAACTGCCTGCTACTTTACTTTATAGTATACATTATCGACAACTGCACCCTGCTCACCTCCTCTAACTGTGGCGACCTTGGTGTCCTTTGATGATAACAGCCTCTCTTTCAACCAACACGTCACCCAAATCACCAAAAACACATTCTTCCACCTCAAAAATATGTCTTGTTTTCGTCTTTCACTTTCTTTCAACGCCACTCAAACCTTTATCAACGCCTTCATCACCTCCCGCCTCAACTACTGCAATAGCATCCAGTACGGTACAACCTCCAAACTCCTCAAAAAACTACAATACACCCAGAATGCTGCCGCGCGTCTACTCACCCACACCCGTGCCCATGATCACATAAAAACCTCCAGTGGCTTACTGTTCCCCATCGTATTCAGTTTCAACTAGTCCTACACACCTATAAAGCCATTCACAATCAGGCCACTCTTACTTTTCTGACCTTCTTCTGACCACTTCCCGTTCCTCATACCTCCTTGCCATCCCCATGGCTAGACTATATATACAGTAAAGTCTTGTTATATCGATATTCTCGGGAGTCGGAAAAAATATCGGTATAACCGAACTATCGATATATCCGATCCTGCGGCATGTAAATTTTCTCCTTGCATTCATAGAAATAGTATCGTAATAAGCAGTATTATCGATATAACCGATATCGATATAACGAGACTTTACTATATATATATATATAATATATATATACAGTGATACCTCGGTTTTCAACCATAATTCGTTCCAGGACCCTGTTTGAAAAGCGATTTGTTCGAACACCAAAACCATCTCTTTGCTCCTGTCACTTGCGAGTTGACGGGGGGGGGGGGGCTGCCTCTCCCGGCCGTTCTCCACCTGCTGTCAATTCTCTGATCACGGAAACGGGGCATTTATACGGTTCGCGATCACCTCGCCGATGCCGGATGATTGACTCACCTCGCCTCCGTACCTGGACTCTTCCTTCGATGCGCAAGTGTATCCGGTCCGAGGTATTTTCCCTGCGTCCCGTAAATTCATGTCATCTTCCGGGATTGCGTAATTTTGCACCCTCGTGTGCCATTTGATTTTTGGCGTAGTAAGCGGGTAAGCTGCCTTCTTATTCACTGTGTTTTCTTTTATTTGTGAATAAACATCTTGGTTAGTACGTGTCTGCTTTGGGATCCCAAACATTCCACTACGTTCCGACGAGTCAGCTGCCGTCACTCTCGCTCCGAACGTGACAGCTACGGATTACTCGGCTACAGGATGTTCTTTTCTTTTAAATTATCTATCCAATGACACTTGCTCTCACTCCCACAGCCACATCACCAGATTTCACAGCCTCCTTATTCTTTAATATCGTACTGATCAAAGATTTCACCATGCTGTATTCCCGAGCCAGTTCAGACACTCGCACACCTCCTTCATATTTTGTGATTATTTCTTTCTTAAATGCAATAGTTGTACGCACTACTTTTCTCTCGTCACTTTTAGCAGCACTTACTTTCTTTGGAGGCATGATTAGGGGCTAAAACTCTTTGTACACCTATATTAAACGCTAGAGCAAAACGCAGCACGTCCGCAAGCGACAAAAGTTGGTCACGGAGAGAGCGATACACCCGTACGCCGCTCAGCACCCCACACTCGCGTACGCACTCCCGCGTCGTATTGGCGTTCGAACACCGATTGGTGTTCGAACTACGAGGCAAGAATATCTCGAATATTTTGTTCGAACTCCGATTCGTTCGAACTGTGTGGCGTTCGAGAACCAAGGTAGCACTGTATATATCTATATGTACATAAAAGAATCTATGGCAACCCATTCCTAAAAAACACATAAAGACATCTGCCCGATATTTCACAACTTAAAACACATAAAGACGTCCAATCGCCCAAAAAAACATTGTTGCGCGGTTTACAGGGTTTTTTAAAATTAAGGAAGTACCAACCACAAGTGCTCCCTTGCTTAATTTATGGTAAATATACCATGCTGAAGACTTTGCTCCAGTCGTCGTTTGCCGTCAAGGTGTACAATGCAATGTTTGCGTTGTGTTGTTGTTGCGTCTCTTGAGGCTAGGAGGCAGGACTCAAGAGACGAGGGAAAGCGGGGGTTCGAATCCAAAGTACACGGCAAGACAGATACTTGAATCAAGAAAAGTCTTTACTGGGAGCATGTGCACAAACAAAATAAGTGGCGATGAGTGAGGGAAACAGATGGCAGACCTGACGGAAGGGAGGTCGCGAGGTACTCTTTCTGAATACTCCGACGGAGACTGAATAGCGCAATCGGTAGATATAGTCAGAAGGCACAATCACGGGAATGACAAACAGCTGTGGGAACCCAGGTGCGTGATGATGGGAGGGGCCGTCCCCAGGGAGCAGCGGAGGAGATGACAGGAGGGGCGGGGCGCGCCCAGGACGGCGACGAGATGTGACAGTGCCCCCCCCCTCAACGGACGCCTCTTGGCGGCCCACCAGGTTTGGAAGGGTGAGCCGCATGGAACGCCCGGATGAGAGATGGGTCGAGGATCCAGGCACTTGGGACCCACTGTCGTTCCTCCGGTCCATAGCCCTCCCAGTCGACCAGGTACTGCACTCCTCTGCCCATGCGCCTGGAGTCCAGTATCTCCCGCACGGTGTAGACCGGTCCGTCGGCCAACATCCGGGGGGGAGGTGGGGGGGTGGGCGTGGGGGCTAAGGAGCTGGTTTCCACTGGCTTGAGGAGGGAAACGTGAAAGACGGGGTGGATCCTCATGGTGGGTGGCAGCCGGAGCCTCACCGAGACCGGGCTGAGGATGGCCTCGATGGGGAAGGGACCCGTAAAGCGTGGGCCCAGCTTGGCTGAAGACCCTGCCAGCCGAAGATCCCTCGTGGACAGCCACACCTCCTGCCCGACCTGGTAGTTGGGTGCCTGTCTCCGATGACGGTCCGCCAACCGCTGGTTCCGGGATGCGGTGCGTGTCAGGGCATCCCTGGTCTCCTTCCAGACTCGGTGGGCCCGTCTGAGGTGATGTTCAATAGACGGGACCTCCACCTGGCCCTCCTGTGTGGGGAACAAGGGCGGCTGATAGCCACAGGCGGACATGAATGGGGACCGACCTGTGGCTGCGGAGACCAGGGAGTTGTGGGCGTACTCCACCCAGGGTAGGTGCAGGGCCCACGACGCCGGGTTGTGGAGGCACACGCACCGGAGGGCCGCCTCCAGGTCCTGGTTCTTCCTCTCCGTCTGTCCGTTGGTCTGGGGATGGTATCCAGATGACAGGCTCGCCGACGCCCCTATGGACCGACAGAAACGCTTCCATACCTTGGACACGAACTGCGGTCCCCGGTCCGACACGATGTCCGTCGGAATCCCGTGGAGACAGACGACGTGGTTAACCAGGAGTTGAGCCGTCTCGATGGCGGACGGCAACCTGGTTAACGGGACGAAGTGGGCCGGCTTGGAGAATCGGTCCACAACGGTGAGGACGACCGTCTTGCCACGGGAGGGGGGGAGGCCTGTCACGAAGTCGACGGAGATGTGAGACCAGGGTCTGGACGGCACCGGTAGCGGCTGGAGGAGTCCTGCCGGGGGCTGGTGGGAAGCTTTCCCACAAGCACAGGTCGGGCAGGCTTTCACGAAGCTGGTGATGTCCCTTCGGAACCCCGGCCACCGGAACCGTTGGGCGATGAGTTGGATCATCCTGTTGACCCCCGGGTGACAAGCTATCTTGGAGGTGTGCCCCCAGACGAGCACCTCCGTGCGAAGAGGGGCGGGGACGAACAGGCGATCCTTAGGACAGACCCTGGGGATGGGGGTCGTCCCCAGGGCTTGCTGAACTTTTCTCTCAACCTCCCACCTCAGGGCACCCAGGATGCGTTGGGCCGGCAGGATGTTGGTGGTGGTCTCCTCCCTTTCTGCCGGCTCATGGATGCGGGATAGGGCATCGGGCTTGGTGTTCTGTGACCCTGGGCAGTAGGTGAGAGAAAAGTTAAACCGGGTGAGGAAGAGTGACCATCGGGCCTGTCGCGAGTTAAGTCTCTTGGCAGACCGGATGGCCGCCAGGTTCTTGTGATCCGTGTAGACGGTGAAGGGGTGTTTAGCTCCCTCAAGCCAGTGTCTCCATTCCTGCAGGGCCAGGACGACCGCCAGCAGTTCCCGATTGCCGACGTCATAATTGGCCTCGGCGGGGCTGAGCCGGCGGGAGAAGAAGGCGCATGGGCGTAGCTTCTGGTCGGTGGGAGAGCGCTGGGAAAGGACGGCCCCTACTCCGGACTCGGATGCGTCAACCTCGACTGTGAATGGGAGCTCCGGGTCGGGATGACGTAGGACAGAGGGGTTGGTGAAGGCACGACGGAGGCGGTTGAATGCCCCCTCAGCATCGGGAGTCCACCTGAAAGGGAGCTTGGTGGACGTGAGGTTAGTGAGGGGAAGTGCCTTCTGACTATACCCGCGAATGAAGCGGCGGTAGAAGTTGGCAAACCCCAAAAACCGCTGAAGCTGCTTGCGCGTCTTTGGGATCGGCCATTCCACCACCGCTTTGGTTTTGGAGGGGTCGGCCCTGAGCTGCCCCTGCTCCACGACGAACCCCAGGAACGACAGAGAGCGGACATGGAAGTCGCACTTCTCTGCCTTCACGTAGAGCCGGTTTTGCAGGAACCACGCCAGGACCCGTCGGACGTGTTGCCGATGTTCTTCTGCAGAGCGGGAAAAAATAAGAATGTCATCCAGGTAAACAAAAACGAAAACATTGAGGAAGTCCCTGAGCACATCATTTATCAGATTTTGGAAAACGGCGGGCGCGTTTGTGAGCCCGAACGGCATCACCAGGTATTCAAAGTGCCCTAAAGGTGTCTTGAATGCTGTTTTCCATTCATCCCCCTCACAGATACGTACCAAATGGTAGGCGCTGCGAAGGTCTAATTTAGAAAACATGGTGGCGGACTGAAGGGGCGCGAAGGCCGAATCCATGAGGGGGAGAGGGTATCTGTTACGGATGGTGATGTCGTTCAGGCCCCGGTAGTCAACGCATGGGCGCAGGGATCCGTCCTTCTTCTCGATAAAGAAAAACCCTGCGCCCAGCGGGGAACGCGACGGGCGAATGAGTCCCGCCGCTAGAGAGGAGTCTATGTAAGTGCTCAGGGCTTCCCGGTTGTGAAATGTGGTAAAGTCTGGAGTCCGGTAATGGAGCCCCTGGCTCCAAGTCGATGGCACAGTCATACGGTCGGTGGGGTGGCAGGGATTGGGCTCTGTCCTTGCTGAACACCTCCCGCAGGTCATGGTAACATTGTGGCACGCCCTTGAGGCAGATGGCCTCGGGCGGTGCTCCACATGGTTCCCCGCTACCCGAAGTTTGAGCGGGGCCGTGATGTGCGTGACTCGCGCTAATAGTCCTCCGTCCAGGTCAACGAACTCCTTGGGGGGCAGGAGGTCGATAAGCTGGCAGCCCAATGAGTCTGCCAACTCGGGATCGATAATGGTTTGGGAGCTGGAAGGCCCAGTCAATTCACTTTCCAGCTCCAATCGCGTTACGGCGGTAGGGGGTTTTGCCTCCCGCGGTCGCCTATGTCGCTTCTTCGACAGGGACTTACATGTGCCGGAGGTCTTTGGTTGGGGGCCTTGGGTGCGGCGAGCCCCGGGTTCGATGCGGTCGTTCCCCCCACCAATCAGCATGGGTTCGGGGGAAACCTCCCGACGTCGCACGCGCTCGCTGCCGGGGTTGGTTCTCCACGACCGGGTTCGTGGCTCGTCGGGCCGCCGACCGCTCAGCTCCTTCCGTCGCTCCCGAAGGCGGTGATCAAGGCCGATGACAATGTCGACCAAGTCGTCGAAGGTGGTGCCAGAGTCGCGTGTAGCCAGTTCGTCTTTGAGATCGGAGTTAAGACCGCGACGAAACACCCCCCTCAACGCTCGGTCGTCGTAGCCGCTGCCAGCGGCCTGAATCCGGAAAGCGACGGAGTACTCTGCAGCCGAGCGGGACCCCTGGACGCAGTCGAGGAGTCTTCCTTCTACCTCAACTTCCGTGACCGGATGGTGGAATACCCGGCGAATCTCTGCCACGAAGTCCGGGTAGGAGGTGCACAGCTCTGGTCGAGACTCCCAGATGGCCAGCACCCACGTCTCGGCGTCTCCCCTGAGCAGGCTGGTGATAAAAGCTATCTTAGCCTCATCGCTGACGTAGGCTTGCGGCTGTTGTTCGAACACGAGCGCGCATTGCATAAGAAATTGCGCGCAACGCCCGGTTTCGCCTGCGTAGCGAGAGGGGTTGGGTAGCGGGAGCGGGTGCCCACCCGCGGACGGGGAGGACCGAATTGTGAGGGCTGCCAAACGTTCCTCGACCGTCTCGAATCATTGAGCCAGCGAGGTGGTGATCTGGCGGAGTTCCGCGATGGCTTGCGCCATCTGGCTCGAACGCTCCGCTTGCATGGAGAGGGCGGTGAGGAATCTGTCTTCGCCGGCGGGATCCATGGGTGGTCGGAGTATTATGTTGCGTCTCTTGAGGCTAGGAGGCAGGACTCAGGAGATGAGGGAAAGCGGGGGTTCAAATCCAAAGTACACGGCGAGACAGATACTTGAATCAAGAAAAGTCTTTACTGGGAGCATGTGCACAAACAAAACAAGTGGCGATGAGTGAGGGAAAAAGATGGCAGACCTGACGGAAGGGAGGTCGCGAGGTAAGCTTTCTGAATACTCCGACGGAGACTGAATAGCGCAATCGGTAGATATAGTCAGAAGGCACAATCACGGGAATGACAAACAGCTGTGGGAACCCAGGTGCGTGATGATGGGAGGGGCCGTCCCCAGGGAGCAGCGGAGGAGATGACAGGAGGGGCGGGGCGCGCCCCGGACGGTGACGAGATGTGACAGTTGTCTGCTCAAAGCTACGTGAACTCCACATTCTCAGCGGCTTTCAAAACTCTGAAGTACAGTTTTCAGTCAGGGTGCAGTCCGAAGCAGGCTTCTGATTGGCTGCTGAGAAAGTGGAGTCCATGTGGTTCGTAGCGTTTTGTTTGTGGCGTTTGCGTTATGTAATAAAACAAGCGGTTGATTTGAAAGAAATCACTTATTTTTTCTTGAAGAACTTGTCGGCCATCCGGGCCGAGACGTTTTGAAAGTTGTCGTACTGAAGGAGATCATTGAGAAACACGAACGAGGTTTACGTTTGTGGCGTCACATGTGCACACCGCGGCTGTCATGTGAATCTCAGCCTGACACATCCCTCATGCTGTGTGTCACTTCCCTGAGAGTAACTTTCTACGACCATTCTACAAATAAAGAGCCGTCCATAATTGCTACCATCCTTTGCCTAAAAGCCTTAGACAAAGGCGTTATTTCGGCGATGCTTTCACGTGACTAATGACACCGAACTTGTCACGTGCGAGTTGACAGCTAGGGCGGGGCCGCCGCTCGCGACCTCCGCCAGCCGAAGAAGAGACTTCAATTTCATTTCATTTCAACGAGTGTGTGTCGCTGTGTCTTGTGCCAGTCCAAGAGTTTGCTTTTCCTGAGGTGATTGTTAGCTGCAATCGCATAAATTTGGTGCTTTCTGGGATCGCGAATGTGCTGGACGGATTCCTCCCCCCCCCCCCCCCCCCGCCTTCTTGGTCAGGTGTTTTGGCTACAAAACATGATGCATGATGACATTTAAACAGCTTCTTCCCCCAAGCCATTAACTCTTTGAACTCTTTGAACTCTTTCAACAGTAGCCAAAATGGAACTGTGTAGTGCCACTTAGCAGTTTTTTTTGACGACGATACTAGTGCAGCGTGTTCTACCGGAAACAAATTCCTTGTGTGTTCTACATACTTGGCAATAAAGATGATTCTGATTCTGATTCTGATGCTTGTCGATTAAGACGCTCCCCAGCTTACAAACATTCGAGTTACGACAAAATAGTATATACGAACTTTTTTTGCGGGTACTGTATGACGAAAACATTTTTGGACAGAGATGCTGTAAGTTAGATTTTGTATTGCGCGCCTTTTCCCGGCCGATCTCGCTTGCCTGTGTACTGTGCTTCACGCCCACGCACGCACACAGACACATTGGAGGTTTCAAGGGCTGCATGTTTACACAACGGACACTAAGGCTGAAGTGTTGCCAATGAGTTTAGGCCCTGATCCGCCGAGCTCGCTTACGATTAGCTGCGTACAGTATGTGGGCAGGGAGTAAATCCCTCTTAACAGTTGACGTTCCAGGTAGACGCGAGGCGTAAGTAATGGCTGCTTGCATGTAATTCAGTAAAAAATGGAATATTGCTCATGCTTTTGGTGTTAAACTTTTTGAAACCAAATTAGGCACAGCACTCTACATTAATCAATTTTTGTCAGGGCTTTTTTTTGGAAAGTAAATTTTAATTTCAACGTGCCAAGAACCCACATACAGTGAGACCTCAACTTACGAACACCTTGTATTACGAACTTTTCGTCTTACGAACATCAAATTTATGAAAATTAAACCTTATAATAAGCACTATTTTCATATTACACATCTACCACGGCTGGAACACCAAGTCTGTTCATAAGAATATTCTACCCAATGTGTCCTTAAGATAACCCAAAAGAAATTACATCTGGGGGGGCTTAGGTCCGGGCTATGGGGTACCCACTCAAAATCGGTCTTGAGACTGTCACTCGGCCTCCAAAGTTCTCTTTCAGCCAATCTTGTGACAGGTTTTGATCCTATGTTAAGGACAGAGTCTACGCAGTGAAACCCAGAACCATCACGGAACTCAAGGAAGCCATCAGGGAGGAGATGAGTGCCATTACCAATTCAGTCTGTAAGAACGTCATGGACAACTAACTTCATGCTGCGCCTCAAGAAATGCACGGAGCTAAATGGAGGCAATCTAGAACATACGCTGTAGAACGGAGAAAAAAAGGCCAAAGACCCGAGTGTTTTGATGTGATGTTTCGAATATAATAAACCTGTTATGACCAAAGTTTCATTTCATTCGGACAAAACACTAAGAAACGGGGCCTGATTAGTTTTGGGGTCTGTTTTTTGGGGGGGGCGTCACCCTGTACATTGTGAGTGTCTTATGTTTATAAAAAATATGTCTTGTCTCACCCCTTGGGTAATATCCGTCCCCCATTTAGCTCGGATCCTCTACCTGTCACGATCTGGTTGGCGACCAATGAGTGGCGCTGCCGGCCCCGCCTGCACCTGCACAGGTGCTGGTTGTCCCGATCAGTGGCAGACTGCCACGTTCTGGTTGGAGACCAACGGATAGCGCTGTCGGCCCTGACGGCAGCTGCGCAGGTGTTGGTCGTTCCAATCAGTGGCAGTTAAAATGACTCCTGGCTCGACCAGGTGTCGGGTCATTGTATTGAATGTGTTTGCTTCACCCTGTCAAATGTGTTTTCATCTTGGCAGACTTTTACTCTTGGTTTTTCTTTGATACTTTGTATTTTTCTGTTCAGATGATTTTGATGTTTTAGATTTGGTTCCTGCTGACTTTATTTTAATACAATTTCTCAAATACAACCTGCTGCTCCCTCCTGCCTGCTTTTTGGGATCCACCACCAACACCACGGACCGGTCTCCTTTCCACCCTATGCCTGGCAGTGCAATGTCCATGTCGAGCCGATGCTTCGTCCCATGATTGTGGGAAAAGGGTCACACTCACGTTCACGACAAGCGGTGCCGCTTGCACATCCACGTCCGGCCGAGACCTGTTCCCATACGACCGTCCGGGATGCCACTCTGCGCCTGGCAGAACACGTTGTGCCATGGCTCGTCGAATTTGAATTGCGTCACATGACGAGCTGTCCCACGTCCACGTCAGGCCGAGTCCCGTTCCCATTAGCCCGCCGCATTTTATTTACTGGGGAGGCAATGGTTGCCGTCTCCACCTTGTTCCCTGGCGAGTTGAACCTTTTGGGAGACTGGTGGCACTTCTGGAAGCAGTCCCTTGAAGGTAGGTATTGTCACGATCTGGTTGGCGACCAACAGTTGGCGCTGTCGGCCCCGCCTGCACCTGCACAGGTGCTGGTCTTCCCGATCAGTGGCAGACTGCCACATTCTGGTTGGCGACCAACGGATAGCGCTGTCGGCCCTGCCTGCAGCCGTGCAGGTCTTGGTCGTTCCAATCAGTGGCAGTTAAAAGGACTCCAGGCACGACCATTCGGTGTCGGGTCATTGCATTGTGTGTAGTGTGTATGTGTTTGCTGCACCCTATCAGGTTTGTTTCATCTTGGCAGACTTTTACTCTTGGTTTTCTTTGATACTTTGTATTTTTTTCTTCAGATAATTTTGATGTTATATATATTTATATATTTTGTTCCTGCTGACTTTATTTTAATACAATTTGTCAAACACAACCTGCTGCTCCCTCCTGACTGCTTTTTTGGGATCCACAACCGCCATCACCACCTTGCAAACCGTGACACTACCAGGGGCCAGGAAGCTTGAGGGTCTTCCAGATACAGACTGACACGATGGTAATGGCAAACCAACTAGATATTGTGATCATAGATAAAAGGCAGAGGAAAGCCCTTGTAGTGAATGTAGCGATTCCAAGTGATGGAAACATCAGAAAGAAGGAACACGAGAAACAAGACAAGTGCACAGTATCTGTGTTGTTACCAGCATTGAGTTTTTCTGGACTGCAATATCCGATGTTGTTCCCGGGATCGGTTGCAAGCACTCATCAAGTGTGGGGGTCTCTGCCCCGAGTGCTACGACCTCAACAGGCATGCCTGTCAACTTTACCTACCAGGCTCTCTCCAGCTCCTCTCTGAGCCCTTGGTATTTCTCTAGTTTCTCATGTTCCTTCTTTCTGATGTTTCCATCACTTGGGATTGCTACATCCACCACAACGGCTTTCCTCTGCCCTTCATCTATGACCACAATATAAT
Organism: Hippocampus bargibanti; assembly: GCF_051943395.1. Lineage (NCBI taxonomy): Eukaryota > Metazoa > Chordata > Actinopteri > Syngnathiformes > Syngnathidae > Hippocampus > Hippocampus bargibanti. The sequence goes on from NC_142740.1 coordinate 9,450,786, forward strand.
GTTGGTTTGCCATTACCATCATGTCATATGTATCAGGAAGTCCCACAGGATCTTTGCAAGGTCAGTCTCCACCATCTAAAGAGGTGTTTCCCATTTTGACCAAATCATTGCAAATTTCCCCATTGTGGGACTATTAAAGGCTCTCTGATTCTGATGCTTATCTTGAGGTTTCCAGTCCATACTCCATACAGATGGTTCGGTAGACTATGCCAGCTATCTGATTATGGCGCTCCATGAATTTGGGGAAGGCACTCGAATGTTCCACCCCCCCCCCCACCCCCCACATATTACATACAGAGCGTACAACAAATTGATGAATGGCTAGTTGTCAAATCAGAAGTCAAGAATAATAATGTTAATTGACAGATAGACATATAGACAGATATGTATATTATGCACTGCTGTGTTGATTTTACATTTGGAAATGTACCGTAATAAACACCTACTTGTACTGAAAAGATAAATAAAATACCTTGTTGGCACGATAGTGCTCTTTGACACGTGGCTTTAGGCCTATGTGAAGGTAAAGCTGGTCTTTCTGGTTGTAACGTGTCCATGCCACTTCTTCAAAGCGGTTGGGTTTTGTGTGGATGAATTTGGTGTCCTGAGGGACAGGCTGATTAGGGTCACTGAAAAACAGGATAAAAAAGCAAAGTTAAACTATCATTCACAGAAAACCTTTTAAAAAAGAAGGAAAAGGAAAAAAGATTATGCAATTTCAATACTCAGACCAGTTTATTTATTTATTTATTTATTTATTTATTTATTTATTTATTTTGGTACCCCATATTTCTTAAATTGCCACCACAGAAATCCCTCGACAGTGCAGACAGTGATCAATGTCAAGAGCTTGCTTCTCGCTGTTCATTCTGGTCCACTCCAGTGAAGTTTACACATGAGTTATTGTGTATTTAACCAAATTACCTAACTTCTGAAAGTCTGCTATCTTAATGCAATCACACAATGCAAAATGGTGGATATCAATAAAAAGCCAGAAAAGACTGCATAAGGTTGTGTATCAGTTGGGGAAGGCAACATTGGGTGACTTCATTTTGTCATTGTGTTCAACTTCTTTGCAAAATTCCCCATTGTGGGATTATTAAAGGCTATCTGATTCTGATTGGGATTATTTGAGACATATCTCTGACACCATGAAAGACGGACTATTTTAACACAAATGATTAAGCAACAAATTGATACAGACAAAATTACAAAACTCAGGCAAGTATAATTGATCTTCTATGAAAATAATGGCTGACATTACGGCAATGTAGGGTAAGTCATTTACTTGCAAAACTCTTCTTTTTGTACAGATGTAAGTCTGTACTATACTGGCCTCAAGATCTTTACATAAAATACTAAAACATATTTATGGCAATTACTTTGGTCTTAAAGTAGAAAAAAATGATTTGAAGTAATTATATTCATAAATCAAGGCCTTACTCTTATATATATGACCATGGCAACTCTCCCCTCCTTTCCTTCTCTGTGATACAAACTTATTTGTCTATTTCTGGAAGCGCTTGAGCCCAATTAGTATTCAGGTGTTAGAGTACTGGAATCCACTCAACTCAACCTTATTGATCAAGCACCGCCATATCCAAAGTGCTGAATATAGAGCGAAGAGAATCATTTTTTGACCCATGTTGTGCATCAAAGGGTCAAAACTCCATGACTCAATCTATCCAGTTCATAGATGAGAAGGTATCTTCAGCCGTCATCTGTACTTTTTGAAGGTGCCGGACGTTTCGCCTCCTATCCCAGAGGCTTCGTCAGCGAACTAAAGTCTGACTGGTCGTGTCAGCCCTATTTATATATCCCTATTGTCTAGACATGGCGGCGCCGGACACAGCTATGATAGGTCCCTACTCTCAGGTTGGGGGGAGCAGAGGACCATTCACTGTGGCCCCAATGATTGTTCCTACATTCCTGACTAACGACTGGCCTATTTGCCCCACTCCCACCGGTATCACCTCATCAGCATTACGAATGTTGCCTAACCTGTGTTGCTTAAGCAGGCTATTGTATGAACGATCCAAATTGAACCTGACCCCTCCAGACCGGTTTCATGAAGGATTTAGTTGTTTTATGAGAATCGCTTCTTTTACCCCCCTTTCAAACCATCTATGTTCTTTCGCTAAGATTTTAACCTCATTGTTGTCAAATGAGTGGTTGCTAGCTTTTAGGTGCAAATGTACTGCCGATTGAGGCCTACTAGTATTATCCCTGCGATGTTGATAAAGTCTTTTTTTGAGAATTTGTTGCGTCTCCCCAATGTACTGCTCTTTACAATTTTCATTCTTATAATGTATTGAATAAACTATATTACTTTGTTTTTCATTTGGTAGCCTATCTTTTGGATGCAGTAATTTTTGCCTTAACGTGTTTATCGGTTTGAAATAAGTAGGAATTTTGTGTTGCCAAAGGACTCTGTAATTTTTCAGAAACTCCTGTAATGTAAGGTACTGCTACTCCTCTCATTTTTGTATCTTGGGAATTTCTGGTTTCATTCCCTATTCTTTCTTTCTGACATATGTTGAATGACCACTGAGGGTACCCACAGTTAGTGGGTGCTCTCCTGATATGTTTTGACTCATTCTCTCTACCTTCAATGCTTGTTGGTATTAGTTTAGCCCTATGCTGGAGGGTTCTGATAACTCCTAGTTTGTGTTGTAAAGGGTGGTTAGAGTCAAAAAGTAAGTATTGGTCAGTGTGCGTAGCCTTCCTAAAGACTTCTGTTTTTAGCTCTCTGTCCTCTTTTATAATTACTTTACAATCCAAAAAGGCTAGTTGGTTCTCTTTAATGTCCTCACGAGTAAATTTAATGTTGATGTCGACCGAGTTGAGGTGATCTGTGAAGGATTGAATTTCTTGTTTTTTAATTATGACAAAATTATCATCCACATCAGTGATCGGTCAGGGGTGGGCAAACTTTTTGACTCGCGGGCCGCATTGGGTTCTAAAATTTGACAGAGGGGCCGGGCCAGGAGCATTTGGAGGGAGTGTTTGGGCCGGAAACACTAAACCTAAAGCATTAAAGGACAACCGACGCCCCGGACAAGTTATGTCCATAATTTATAAAATCACTTCAAATGACTTTCACTGAGCGTATTTTATAAAGATTCCACAGCATATAGCTATAGTTTACGTTCTAAGACTTGCGCTGAATATTCACGAAGTCTTGTTTTCGAGTTGATGACGATCCCCATGTGACGTCACGTTTGGACCGCCCCTAACCGAGAAAGCGACACACAATGCATTTTGGGTACTTTGTTTGGTCTGAAAACTTCGTGTTGATCCGTGTTGATGGCGAAATTAGAAGGAAAACACATAAATAACACCAAGGTGAATCGTTGTGTGTTGCACCAAGACAACTATTTGATATTCGCTGACACAAATTCCCAGCTGACAAATAAGCAGCCCATTTCCAACAGAGCTTGGACGCAATCTTCTGCATTTTCTGGGTGCTACGTTGCTGTCATTGGCGGCTCGAATTGATATGGGAGGACTCCTTGAATCAATTGCAAACATTTATGCTTTCCTCTTCAGAACTATTGGAATCATATTCATAACTGGATGAGTAACAAGAAAACATCTTCTCCGAATCTCCGAATCCACTATACAGTTCCAAAATGGAACTGTATAGTGCCACTTAGCAGTTTTTTTGACGACGATACTAGTGCAGCGTGTTCTACCGGACACAAATTCCTTGTGTGTTACACATACTTGGCAATAAAGATGATTCTGATTCTGATTCTGATTATGAATCTGAAGCCATTGTTTTGATTCTCGAGCAAGGCAAGACGTATTGGCGTGACGTCACGAACAAGGGGGTGGGACCTTCTGAAACTGGCCATTTCCGGATTCATTTTGAAGTCATTTTTATTGGTGTTTTTCATTTAACTAAAAATATCAGCCTGCCTGTTTTGGGTATTTTAAATGCTATAAAACGTTTTTCTGATGTCAGTGGGAAACACAAAAAAATGGTCCTTTAAATGTAGTGTGTACAAACCTCATAGCACAGTAAGAACCCAATTTATTAACTGTCTTTCAAATGTGAAAAATATCCCTGATCAGTTAATAAATTTGTCTCAAGTTTACATACTATTTTGCAGATACTTGGAGGAGGAAATGGAAATAGATTAAAATAACATATGCACTGTGATTCATCAAGATTGTGTCTGTATTTAATAAGTTTTCATTGAAGGGGCAAAGTTAAAGAAATCAACATTTATTGAAAAATGGAATCACTTCCAACATTCAAAACATATTATTACACATTTAGACATAGTCTCTCCAGCGTGTTCTGGGTCGTCCCTGGGGTCTCCTGCCAGTGGGGCATGCCCGGAACACCTCACGAGGGAGACCTCCCGGGGGCATCCTAATCAGATGCCCGAGCCACCTCATCTGGCTCCTCTCGATGTGGAGGAGAAGCGGCTCGACTTTGAGCCCCTCCCGGATGACCGAGCTTCTCACCTTATCTCTAAGGGAGAGCCCGGACACCCGACGGAGAAAGCTCATTTCGGCCGCTTGCATCCGGGATCTCGTTCTTTCGGACACAACCCATAGCTCGTGACCATAGATGAGGGTTGGGACGTAGATCGACCGGTAGATTGAGAGCTTTGCTTTTTGGCTCAGCTCCTTCTTCACCACGACAGATCGGTACAAAGTCCGCATCACGGCAGACGCCGCACCGATCCGCCTGTCGACCTCTCGATCCCTTTCACCCTCACTCGTGAACAAGACACCCAGATACTTAAACTCCTCCACTTGAGGCAAAATCTCCTCCCTGACCCGGAGAGGGCACTCCACCCTTTTCCGACTGAGAACCATTGTCTCAGATTTGGACGTGCTGATTCTCATCCCAGCCGCTTCACATTCGGCTGCGAAACGCTCCAGCGAGAGTTGGAGAGCTCCACTTGAAGGCCCCAACAGTACAACATCATCTGCAAAAAGCAGAGATGCTATACTGAGGCTACCAAAACGGAAACCTTCAACGCTTCGGCTGCGCCTAGAAATTCTGTCCATAAAGGTTATGAACAGAATCGGTGACAAAGGGCAGCCTTGGCGGAGCCCAACCCTCACTGGAAACGATTCCGACTTACTGCCGGCAATGCGAACCAGACTCTGACATCGGTCATATAGGGACCGAACGGCCCGTATCAGCCGCTCCTGTACCCCATACTCCCGAAGTACCCTCCACAGAACTCCACGAGGGACACGGTCAAACGCTTTCTCCAAGTCCACAAAACACATGTAGAGTGGTTGGGCGAATTCCCATGCACCCTCGAGGACCCTGCTAAGGGTGTAGAGCTGGTCCACTGTTCCGGGGCTGGGACGAAAACCACACTGTTCCTCCTCAATCTGAGGCTCGACTTTCCGACGGACCCGCCCCTCTAGGACCCCTGAATAGACCTTTCCAGGGAGGCTGAGGAGTGTGATCCCTCTGTAGTTGGAACACACCCTCCGGTCCCCCTTTTTAAAAAGGGGGACCACCACCCCGGTCTGCCAATCCAGAGGCACTCTCCCCGATGACCACGCAATGTTGCAGAGGCGTGTCAGCCAGGACAGCCCCACAACATCCAGAGCCTTTAGGAACTCCGGTCGGATCTCATCCACCCCCGGGGCCTTGCCACCGAGGAGCTTTTTAACCACCTCGGTGACTTCAGTCACAAGGATCGGAGGGCCCACCTCGGAGTCCCCAGACACTGCTTCCTCCAAGGAAGGCGTGTTGGTGGAGTTGAGGAGGTCTTCGAAGTACTCTGCCCACCGGTTCACGACGTCTCGAGTCGAAGTCAGCAGCGCCCCACCCTCACTGTACACAGTGTTAGTGGTGCACTGCTTTCCTCTCCTGAGACGCCGGATGGTGGACCAGAATTTCCTCGAAGCGGTCCGGAAGTCGGCTTCCATGGCCTCACCGAACTCTTCCCATGCCCGTGTTTTTGCCTCGGCGAACACCGAGGCTGCATTCCGCTTGGCTAGTCGATACGTGTCAGCTGTCTCAGGAGTCCCACAGGCTATATAAGCCCGGTAGGACTCCTTCTTCAGGTTTACGGCATCCCTTACTACTGGTGTCCACCAGCGAGTACGGGGATTGCCTCCACGACAGGCACCAACTACCTTACGGCCGCAACTCTGATTTGCCGCCTCAGCAAGGGAGGTACGGAACATGGTCCATTCAGACTCAATGTCCCCCACCTCCCCCGGGACATGTGTATAGTTCTGCCGGAGGTGGGAGTTGAAACTCCTTCTGACAGGGGATTCTGCCAGACGTTCCCAACAAACCCTCACAACACGTTTGGGTCTTCCAGGTCGGACTGGCATCTTCCCCCACCAACGGAGTCTACTCACCACCAGGTGGTGATCAGTTGACAGCTCCGCCCCTCTCTTCACTCGAGTGTCCAAAACATGAGGCCGCAAATCCGATGATACAACTATAAAGTCAATCATCGAACTGCGACCAAGGGTGTCCTGGTGCCACGTGCACATATGGATACCCTTATGTTTGAATAAAGTGTTTGTTATAGACAATCCGTGTTGAGCACAGAAGTCTAATAACAAGACACCACCTCTGTTCTGATCGGGGGGGCCATTCCTCCCAATCACGCCCTTCCAGGTCCCACTGTCATTGCCCACATGAGCATTGAAATCGCCCAGCAGAACAAGGGAGTCCCCAGAGGGAGCGCTCTCCAGCACACCCCCTAAGGTCTCCAAAAAGGATGGGTACACTGAACTGCTGTTTGGTGCATATGCACAGACAACAGTCAGAACCCGTCCCCCCACCTGAAGGCGGAGGGAAGCAACCCTTTCGTCTACTGGGGTGAATCCCAATGTACAGGCGGCGAGTCGGGGGGCAATAAGTATGCCGACACCTGCTCTACGCCTCTCACCGTGGGCAACTCCAGAGTGGAAGAGAGTCCAACCCCTCTCGAGAGGGCTGGTACCGGAACCCAGGCTGTGTGTGGAGGAAAGCCCAACTATGTCTAGTCGGAACTTTTCAACCTCGTGCACCAGCTCAGGCTCCTTCCCTGTAAGAGAGATGACATTCCACATCCCCAGAGCTAGCTTCTGCAGTCGAGGGTCGGACCGCCAGGGTCCCCGCCTTTGGCTGCTGCCCAGCTCACATTGCACCCGACCCCTCTGGCCCCTCCCATGGGTGGTGAGCCCTTGAGAAGGGGGACCCACGTTTCCTCTTCGGGCTGAGCCCGACCGGGCCCCATGGGTGTAGGCCCGGCCACCAGGCGCTCGCCAACGAGCCCCATCTCCAGGCCTGGCTCCAGAGAGAGGCCCCGGTGACCCGCGTCCGGGCAAGGGAAAACTGAATCCATTTCTCTTTTTCATCATATGGGGTCTTCTGGGTCGTACTTTGTCTGGTCCCTCACCCAGGACCTGTTTGCCATGGGTGACCCTACCAGGGGCATGAAGCCCCAGACAACCTAGCTCCTAGGATCATCAATAATACCTACTTGTGTTAAATTCCGCCAAATCATAGTCATCATTTGTCCTGACCGCGCGCTCAACAAACTCCTCACTGACGCCCTCGCCTTCACGCGCAAACAATACACGTGAACCGTCGCCGAGCACACAGACATAGGCTACCTGCAGTGAAATTTGCATACTCGGCACGGCAGCCAATCAGAAGCGTTATAAAGTCGTGCAATTGCATATCATTGTCCTAAATAGATGCACAGAACCTCAGCCCAGAAGAAAGATTCAAAAGAAGCTAACAACATATGTGACGCTACAAAACGTAAATTTACATTAAACCGTGACTGTAAAGTGTACATGAGACTTATGAAAGGGGCTTAGTGGCTCGTAGGAAGCAATGCAATCGTTGCATTGTGCACCACAATGACAATCGACTACTGCAGCAAAATCTAGCCATGCACATTTACCGTAAATTAAGCAAGGTAGCATTTGTAGTAGGTACATTCTTGATTTAAAAAAAAATAGACTTTGTGACAATGTTTTTTAATGTGATTAGTTGTCTCATTGTGCTTCAAGTTGTGAAAAATGGGGCAGGCAACTTTTCAGTTATCTGCCCTGTTGTCCGCTAACTTTTTGTCATGAGTTTCAGACACTGTTTTTACTATAATATGGGCAGGTACTGCGGGCCGGATTAAAAAGCCTAATGGGCCGTATGTGGCCCGCGGGCCATAGTTTGCCCATGCGTGACCATACCTAGACTCTAGGTTTTCTCCCCGGGAAGGATGTGAGGGCCTGTTTCTCCATCTCTTCCATGTAAAGATTAGCCACTATGGGTGAAACTGGTGAGCCCATAGCACAGCCATGAATTTGTTTGTAAAATTTCTCCTTAAATTGAAAATACGTAGTATTAAGGCAGATTTCCAATAATTGGCAGATGTGGTCCGGTTTAAGTTTGGTTCTTTCATGCAGAGAAACGTCCACCAGCAGTCTCATCCTCACCACTGAGACTGCTGCTGGGGTTGGGACAGATGGAAAGAGAGAAGTCACATCATAAGATGCCAATGTTTCCTCAGGTTCCAATATGAGGTCTTTGATCTTCTCTACAAACATCTTAGCTCAGTTGGTTGGTAACACAGAATATCACGTAGAGAACACCACAGGGTTTGTCGAGAAGATCAGGAGTGACCTCTGAACCCCAAAAGACCTCAGTTTCCTGAGTAAGAAAAGGCGACTCTGTCCCTTTTTGATTAGGGCATCCGTGTATGTAGTACAGTCCAGTTTATTTTCGAGAATAACACCCAGGTGCTTGTAGGAGGTCAACGGTGCAGGTGAGGATTATTTCCTGCAGAAATCCACAACAAACTCCTTGGTTTTTCCAGCATCGATCTGGAGGTGATTCGGCTGGCACCACTCCACGAAGTCCTTGGCCAAGACCCCTGTACTCCTGATCATCTCCCTCTGTAATGAGGCCGAGAATAGCTGAGTCATCAGAGAACTTCTGAAGGTGGCAGGGTGGAGTGATGTAGTTCAAGTCCAAGGTGTAGAGAGTGAACACGAATGGAGCCAGGACTGTCCCCTGTGGCGCTTTAGTGCTGCGGAAAAGCCTGTCCGACTCACAGTTCTTGGCCCTCACATACTGTGGCCAATTTGTGAGGTAATCTGTAATCCAAAGTGTGAGGTGGTGGTCAACTCCGGCATGCTGCAGCTTGTCACCCAGTAGATTGGGCTGGATAGTGTTGAAGGCACTGGAGAAATCGAAGAATGTGATTCTCACGGTGATCCCAACATTCTCCAGGTGCAACAGCGCCGAATAGAGGAGGTAGATGATGGCATCCTCCACACCGATGCTGGGCTGGTAGGCAAACTGTAGCAGGTCCAGTGATGAGCTCGCAGCGGTCGCAGGTGGGTGACGACAAGTCTCTCCAGCATCTTCATCAGGTGAGACGTCAGCGCCACCGGTCTGTAGCTGTTGAGGCATGACATTTTCCACAGCTGTGGAACTCTGTCCAGTTCCGACTTGAACATGTGCTGGACAATGACACACAGCTGGTCGGAGCAGGAGCTGAGGAGTCGGGAACTGATGTTGTCCGGATCTGCTGCCTTTCTCATTTTCACCCTCCTCAATTGGTTCCTCGCCTGCGCGGTTGTGACAGACAGGCAGGAACCAGGAGGCAGAGTGGCGGTTGAAGGTGGGGCATCGGGAGAGAGGGCAGTTGTTTGTTGCTGAAAACTGGTCGTGAGAGGGTGCAGGGAAAGGAAATCCACAGTGAGAGTGGGTGCAGGTGGGTGGGGGCGACAGACGTCTTGTCAAACCGATTTAGAAAGCAGTATAGTTCATCTGCCCAGTCCTTGTCTTTCTCATTCGATGTCACTGGGCTTTTGAGGCCTAAAATGTTTTTTTGGCCCGTCCAAACACCAGCGACATTGTTGGCTTGCAGCTGCTCCTCCATTTTCATCCTGTAGGCATTTTCCCCTCTCTGATCATTCTCCTTAGTTGGATCTGCACGGACTCCAGTTCCTCTCTGTTCCCCTTCAGGAGGGCCTTTATGTTGGAATTAATCCATGGTTTGTTGTTGGAAAAACACCACACAGCCCTGGTTGGTACAGTGTTTCTTTCACAAAAATGTATGTAATCCGTGATATTGTCAGTGAATGAATCAATGTCTTCCCCATGAATCTCAGTGAAGAGCTCCCACCTGATTGAGTCAAAGCAGTCATGCAGAGCCTCTTCAGCCTCTGTGGACCATCTTCTGACTGTGCGGGTAACAGCTGGTTGCCTGTGCACCAGGGGTTTGTACACGGGTTGGAGATACACCACATTGTGGTCTGCTCTTCCAAGAGAGCAGGAGGGAGTAGGGTCTGTATAGCATTTGAATAGAACAAGTCCAAGATGTTATTGTCTCTGGTAGCACAGATTACATACCGTGTGAACGTTGGTGAATGTTGGGAGGGAGGATTGCAGGAAGACATGGTTGAAGTCCCCAGAGATGATGAACAGGGCGTTGGGGGACTGGGTTTCCAGCCTGTTTACAACAGTCATGAGGGCATCAGAGGCTGCGCCGCCATTTTCCGTTGAGGGAATGTACGCGTCACAGCTATGACGTGTGAGAATTCCCGTGGCAGATAATGCGGCCAGAGGCTAATGGCTAGCAGCTCAATGTCCGTGAGTGCAGATTTTTTCTGCGCCCAGGTTGCACCATTTGTCATTCACAAACACAGCAATTCCCACTCCTTTCTGCTTACTACTGCCTGCATTCCTGTCCGCTCGTATGAGTTGGAAGCCCTCCAACTCAGCGTGATTGTCCAGAGTGATTGTAGATAGCCATGTCTCCTTGACAAGTAGCAAGCTGGCCTCCCGGTACTACGTCTGGTCTTGCGTTAGCGCCGCTAGCTCGTCCATCATGTTCGGTAGTGATCTTACATTCCCCTTAATTACGGACGGGTAAACACGGCGGTACTTTCTCCTCCTTCTGCGGTGATTATTCCTGGCCCGACATCCGCGGGGATGTCTCCTACACACCTCGTCGGGGATGTCCGGTGTGGCGGCAACTAGCCCGACTCTAAACAATGGCATCGCGTTTGCGACTGGTTTCCCCGTTCACAGTCATGGCGAAAAAATAAAAAATAATGGCGATGAGCAGAAGTGAAGATGCCCATCTCCTCCCCGTAGGTTTTGGGAACAAAAATAAACAAAACACAATTGGAGAAATAAATAAATAAATAAATAAATAAATAAATAAATAAAATAGAACGGAAAGGGAATTTAAAAGAGGTAGGAGCTGCTCTAGAGGCAGCCACACAAGGAGCGCCATCATTTGCTCTCCATCATTTACACTCTCCACACTGTCTCCTCTCTTCTTCCTCTTCATTTGCTCCTCCCATGCAGTTCATTTCATGACTTGTTGTATTACCCTGCAATGCAAATGCCCTTCCTCACTCCCCACATTCAAATTTTATTTGCTCATCATTTACTCAATGCATCCACTTTTCAGGCCTTGTCAGGCCTGCTCTGACAAGGCCATACTGTCCCACACGCCTCATACCTACATTGTATTCATACTCCTAACATTCATCTCCAATCTTTCCTCATTTGTTCCCAATTTATGTTGATGGCCCTTCTGACCTTCCCATCGATGCACCTGATCGATGTGTTCATTCACTCTCTTCTTCTCCAATGTAAGACAAATAAAGATTAGCATATTTTTCGGTGAATAATGTGCACCGGAGGATAAGTTGCACCCCCAATGAGTGGTGTATTTTCAAACTTTTTCCATATATAAGGTGCACCGGACTATAAGGCACACCTTAAATGAATGAAAAACGTTATATAAATATATACAAGTTTCCCAAATATAAGGCGCACCACATTTAAGGCGCTACAGTAGAGGCTGGGGTTATGCACTACTTCATTTACGTTCAGGGAGAGGGATGGATTCGGTGGTTGCTGACAGTCGTTTCGAGACCTGTTATGGCTCAATATGACTTCACGTATAAAGAGCACCTGCGTATAAGGCGCAGGGTCATCTTTTCAAGAAAATCAAGGCTTTTGGGTGCGCCTTATACACCGGAAAATATATACCCCCTAAGGTATCGCTCATCTCTCTTCTTTCATCCTTCTCTGTCACTCCTAAGTCTCTCTTCATCCGTCCAGTCAAATACCCGCGTCACTTATTATTCACTTCCAATACAAAGCAGTCTTCCTCTTGCATCCCGTCATCTTCCTTCCAGTTCCTCCCACCACCTTAATCTTCAATCGTTCCTTACTCATACTTATTACGTGTCCAATCATTTCCAGCACTTACTTCTCAATCATCCACTCTGTAGAATTCACCTCTAGCATTTCACTCCTAGCATTTCCTTGCATCATACATGTCCCAACAGTTACCCAACAGTTCTCCATTCCTATCCTTCCACACATATTTATTGTATTTGTCCATCTACTTTTGTAGTATTTTTTACATCCTTCTGATACCACATTCTCGCCTGACAGTCATACAGTAAGCTGCTCTCTACACCCCTGCCGCACTGCCTGTCTCAGCACGTTGGGGGACAGAGCTGTCAGCTGCACTGCCCCCAAACCCCGGAACTCACTTCCTCCCAACATTTGTAACATCGATTCTCTTCCCACCTTCAAATCCCATCTCAAAACCCACCTATTTAAAATTGCATTTTCTGTGTAGCTCTATCTCTTGTTTCTATGTATTTTATTTATTGTATTTTATTTATAATTGTATTTTATTTATTATTGTATCTTGCTTGTCTGTGACTGTAAAGTGTCCTTGAGAGCTTTGAAAGGCGCTTGAAATCAAATGTATTATTATTATTATTATTATTATTACAGCAAGCTGCTCTCTCCACACGGATCGACCAATCTCACCTGCCACCTCTTCAACAAAATTGTCCCTTTCAGCTTCTTTAGTTCCAAACTACAACTCATTGTCCTTATCCTCATTGTTCCTCTCTTCCCACTTATTTGTCAATCTTTTCACTGTTCTTACACTCAATTATCTCTCCTTTCGCTCCCACTGTCGCTGTGTCGTCTGCAAAGAGAGCACTTGTCACTCTCACCTCTTTCATTTCTTCCAGCTATGTCTGTGAACTGCCCACCTGGTATCCACTTCCACACCACCCCTTTTCTACCATTCACCCTCCTCTGCACCAATGCATTTCTCATCAACCCCTAATGGTAGATGTTGAAGAGGATCGGCGACATGGAGCATCCTTCTTGCAATCCACTTGCTGCCATCCATCCTTCACTCACACCTTCTCTTCCCTTCACCATGTACTCGGTCGTCTCATGCAGGTCCTTAACAGTCTCCAGACATCTGCTTTTCACACCAAATATTTTAAGGAAGACCCACAACGACAGTTTATTCACTCTCGGGTATGCCTTTTCCAAATCTAACAGTCTTGTACAAGGTCAGCATCATTGCGTATTGCGTTCGCTCCTTCCAGAAGAACTCTCCTCTTACAGTCTCATTTGTGTCACATCTACTGGGGACGTCCCTTCCCTAAAACCGGCTTGACTTTCATCTAAGAGCTTCTGGTGTTCGGTCCAACTCAATGGCTTCACTAACACGATTCCCAACACTCTACTTCACATACTCAGTAGGCACACTCCTCTGTAACTATTTGTGTTGTTCCTTGTGTAGCAGTACCATCAATCCAACGTTGGCTCTTTCATCCCACTTGTCCGCTCTGTGCTGAAACATCTTCTCGCTATCAATCTTTCTTTCACTCTCTATCTCGCACTCTTTATGTACTGAATTCTTACTCCATGCTTTCCCGGTAATGACTCTCGTATCTCACTCATAGCCTCCATTATTTTGTCTCTCTCAGGCTTCTCATTCATTATTTCATTTGCTTCGCTCACTCTCCTATCATCTCTTAGAGCTTTAACTCTTTGCACTGCCTCCTCGATTACTCTTGGTCTTCCTCGTATCTGTTTCTTGACACGCTTACGAAGTGCTCCTTAAACTCATTTGCTGTCTCTGTTTTTCTCCTAGCATTAGGTCTGTCTCTCTTTCCTAACTTTCCCAAACCGTTATAAGGCGAACACATTCTCCCTCTAGAACACGCATTGATAACTCCTTTCCACCAGTTTATCTCCAAACTTCTCAGAAACCTCTTCAATTGCTTTGGTGCTTCCTTCTCTTCCACTTTCAGTCTGGCCAGTTTCTTCTGTTAACCTGTATCCTTTTCTTTGTCTCTTCATTTTTCCCTCGCGTCCATGGGTTAGATATCTTCTCTCTCTTTATAAACCTCCACTGACTACAACATGATGTTCACCACCGTCTACCTATTATCATTTACTGGGCCCTCCTCGCCCAACTGCTCCACTTTCTCTCTTGTCTTCTCATGCTCTTTCCTCTTCTCTTCTTCTCTCAACATTTCCCACTTAATCTGTCGGAAATGTGGTATCCCATTTCCCTCCATTCCGAATGGGCGAGCATTGGGCGCCTCACATTTCGGTGAGACCCCATAATTTCTCTGTCTCTGCGGGCTGGTGGGCACTTAGCCGCGTCAGGAGCCCAAGAGCCCTGGTGTTCCCCTTCGCGCCACTTGGAGGCCTCCCACAATGTGAGGTATAAATAAAATTAAGATCAACATCATCATTCTCCAGGGATTTGTCTTCATTCATCATTCTTGTAGGGTCATGTAGAGTGAAGCAATCAGCACAACAACTATGTATTTGTGGGACTGTACCCGGTTTTGGCGAAGTTTGTCCAATAAGTCATCATCACAGCACTGAGCATAATGTCATTCTTCGAGAAATTGCAGGGAAATAGCTCAGTTGGTCCAATCATTGGAAGGCCAAACACATAGGGGATCTCATCTCCATGAGATGCGTCAGCCCAGGGTGGCACCTAATAACCAAGAGATGTATTAGAATCAAGCTACAGTAAGATCAGTGTTACAATTTGTGTGGTCGGTTTGACTATTCATATACAGTGATACCGCTTTAGCTTACGAACTTTTCACCTTATGAACATTAAATTCGCGAGAATATAATCTTGGCATACGAACTAGTTTTCGGGAAACACACGGAGCGCCACAATGGCTGATGGACTACTTTTCGGCGGAAGAACACCAAACCACACGGTCGAACAGCGCCACTGTGGCTGGCGGACTAGTTTTCCACACCCACTTTCTTTCAGTGCACTCAGTGCAGACATTGTTTGTTATCGAGTTGAGTACTCTTGGTTTTTTTGGGACAAAAAAGACCCCACCACAGGCTAGTGTTAAGTCGAAGAGGACACAAAAGAAAATTACGATCGAGCAGAAGAAGGAGATCATCGAGAAACACGAGTGAGGTGTGCGATTGTGTGACTTAGCGTCCCAGTACCAGTATGCTGAGTCGACCATTGCTACATGTGGCTGACGGTGTTTCTGTGTTGTCTAAGCAACAGTCTCAGGCAATAGAATAGGTTGAAAAACCTCTCTGTGGATTTGGATTAACGAAAAGCAGCTGGCAGGGGACAGTGTGTGTGAGGGTATTATCGCCGAGAAAGCACGGCAACTTCACTCGGATATCATCAAGAGGCAACTACATCAATGGCCATCACAAATTTTACTAAAACAACTTTATTATATAGTTTATTTATTTAATTACAATACAATAGCACATTTATTATACATAAAATACGGTATATTTTGTGTAGTTTTAAGGCTTATTTAGTAGAAAATTATGCTTTATGGGGACCTAGAAACGGATTATTCTCATTTTTAATGGTCTCTTATGGGAAATAAATGTTTGGCAGACGAACTTTTTACCATACACACACTTTCTGGGAACCAATTAAGTTCGTAAGCCGAGATATCACTGTAGTTATAACATAAGATACAAATAAAGAAAATAAAGATAAATAAAGCAAGACTACTATCATTTACTGTCATTAAAAATTACAAACGTCAATTGCAATTAATTTTGGGCGTGTGTGCAAAACAACAAACTATATAACAAAAAAAAAACAATGATTTGTAAAACATTAGAAACACTCATTGTTAGTTTAGCATTTGTGATGAGTATGTTCAAGATTAAATCATTATGAATTCATCATTTGCAACAACTGAAGACTTATTAATTAATCATTTACAAACATAAACAAATGATTGGTTCATGATTAAAACATTAATAATAACTATTCATTCATTTATTCATTCATTTATTATTCGAACCGCTTTCTCCTCACTCGGGTCGAGAGGGTGCAGGAGCCTATCCCAGTTGTATTTGGGTACAAGGTGGGGGATACCCTGAAGCAGTTCTCAGTAATGTGATTGTGATTGGCAGAAGAAAACAAACATCCACACCCACACTCCCACACTGTGACAAATTGGAGTGTTCAACCAACGACATCATATATCCTTGGGTCTTTAGTAAGCCATGACTGAAGCTGTTGGCATGTAATTACTGAATTACGTGCCAACAGACATTACCTTTTGTTATGCATTGCGTCCTCCTCGGAGCCTCAAATGGGAAGAGGGATTTCCTCCCCGCCCACATACTTTGATCCCAAATCCAGCACCCTGACACTGTACATAAGCCGTAAGGAAGGAGGCCGAGACTAGTGAGTGTGAGAGCCACTGTCAAGGATGAAACATCCAAGCTCCATGAATACATCAAAGAGAAGTCTCCAACTGAAGATGTACTCAGAATGTCTCAGACAATGGGGAACAGAGGATGAGGTGCTGGAAGAGGGACCATCATGGGAGAAAATCCCCTACACAGATGTACACCGAACCATAACTGAAGTGGCTGATCTCAAGAAGTCCTGTCAGTGGCTAGAGAGGGGTGGGCTAAAGGACAGTACAGAGGCACTCATCTTGGCTGCTCAAGAGCAGCCGTAGAGGCACGGATATACCACACCAGGCAAGACCCAATGTGTAGGTTGTGCAAAGAGGCACCTCAGACAATCCAACACATGACTGCGGGGTGTAAGATGCTGACAGGGGAAGCCTATATGGAGCGGCAGGCAGTGGGCATGTCTGTTTGATCTCTGATTGGGTTAGGCGTTCCAGCCACCACAAGTCTCCCTGTGTAAGTGAGCATGCCACATAGACAGTAGGTTATTGTAGGGCTTGTCTACCTACGCATGTAAAGCCTGGACCCAGCATATTGAGTAGAGGAAACCAGTAGACTGGTTCAACGGGCATGAAGGTGGGCCCAGCAAAGCGTTGTGGAGCGCAAGTAGGGCACAGTGAGACACGTAGAACACTGTGGTCATCCACTGCATCCCGACCCATCTCCAGCCCATCTGAATTCAGATGGGCTGGGACGAGAGAGTGAGGCAGACAACATTGCGCGACTCTCCTTCCCTTTAATCAAACTCACGGGCAAGTCATCTTCACCACCCCCCATTCCAGTGAAGATGGTCATTTCTTGCCAAAGAGGACAAACACCATATGGAGCGCCATAACCAGGTGGCTGGCATAGTCTACCGAAACATCTGTGCGGAGTCGGAGACGACTGGTTGCAACAGAGAGGAACAACATCAGATATTTTGGTCCAGAAAAGTGCAGTGCTGGTGGGAACAGCACAGATACTGCGCAGAACCCTCAAGCAAGGGACGGACATCACCCAAGGGGGGTGAGATGATGATTTTTTTTTATTGAATCATAAGACAATTTCCTATCCACTGCTGCTCCCTATGGAAGAGTACTACATGATTACTCTTCCAGACGATTGACCAATTGGCATACATCTTGAATAATTTCCCATGACTTACGTGACAATATATCTGGTGTGCCATGGCACAGGTCTTGCAAAACAGTGCAGTCATGTATTTTACTGAATAGTGTCATGATCTGGTTGGCGACCAACCGGGGGCGCTGTCGGCCCCGCCTGCACCTGCACAGGTGCTGGTCGTCCCGATCAGATTGGCGACCAACGGGTAGTGACATCAGCCCTGCCTGCAGCCTCGCAGGTGCTGGTCGTTTAATCACTGACACTTAAAAGGACACCCGGCACGACCATCCGGTGTCGGTTCATTGTTTGCTGCTTGTTTGTTGGATTGGATTGGATTGGATTGGATTTGCCTTTATTAGTCTCGCAGTGGAGAAATTTACATTTCACAGCAGCAAAGTTATGAAAGAAATGAAAGTAGAAAAGCAAAAGTTGCATGCATTGTGTATGCAGTGCATGTGTTTGTTTAACCTTGGCGGACTTTTACTTTTGGTCTTCTTTTGATACTTTGTATTTTTTCTGTTCAGATGATTTTGATGTTTTACATTTTGTTCCTGCTGACCTTTATTTTAATATAATTTCTCAAACAACCTCCTACTCCCCCCTGCCTGCATCTTGGGATCTGCACCCGCCATCACCACCTTGCAAACCGTGACAGAATGAACCGACCAACCATCGGATCCCGCAGGTACAACGGACCCGTCTCATTTCCACCCTGTGCCTGGCAATGCTACGTCCACGTTAGCCCGAGCCTCGTCGAGTGACGCAATTCAAACTCGACGAGCCGTAACGTCCACGTAAACGTCCGGCCGAGACTTCCTTCCAGGTGGCCGTCCAGGGTGACACTGGGTGACTGGCAGTGCACGCCCACGTCCAGCCACGCTGTCGTCGTGCATGACGAATTCAGTCTCATCCACGACGAGCCGTGCAACGTCCGCGTCAACGTCAGTCCGAGACCCCACTCACCGCTGGATCCCGGAGCGGCTCTGGACTGGTCTCGTTCCCCCGGTGCCGGGCAGTTCACGCCCACGTCGGTGTCCGGCCGAGACCTGGTCCCATACGGCCGTACGGGGTGCCATTCTGCGCCTGGCAGTTCGACGTCCACGTTGAGCCATGCGCCGTCGCGTGAACGTGCGAGAAGGATCGCACTCACGCCCACGACGATCCGTGCCGCGTCTTCGTCCACCCCAGGCCGAGTCCCGTTCCCATCAGGCCGCCGCCCGTCGTATGCTGGAGAGGCAGCGGTTGCCCTCTCCACCGATCGTTCCCTGGCGGGTGGACCTTTTGGGAGACTGTTGGGACTTCTGGAAGCAGCCCCTTGAAGGGTGGGGTACTGTCATGATCTGGTTGGCGACCAACGGGGGGCGCTGTCGGCCCCGCCTGCACCTGCACAGGTGCTGGTCGTCCCGATCAGATTGGCGACCAACGGGTAGCGACGTCAGCCCTGCCTGCAGCCTCGCAGGTGCTGGTCGTTTAATCACTGACACTTAAAAGGACACCCGGCACGACCATCCGGTGTCGGTTCATTGTTTGCTGCTTGTTTGTTGCATGCATTGTGTATGCAGTGCATGTGTTTGTTTAACCTTGGCGGACTTTTACTTTTGGTCTTCTTTTGATACTTTGTATTTTTTCTGTTCAGATGATTTTGATGTTTTACATTTTGTTCCTGCTGACCTTTATTTTAATATAATTTCTCAAACAACCTCCTACTCCTCCCTGCCTGCATCTTGGGATCCGCATCCGCCATCACCACCTTGCAAACCGTGACAGAATGAACCGACCAACCATCGGATCCCGCAGGTACAACGGACCCGTCTCATTTCCACCCTGTGCCTGGCAATGCTACGTCCACGTTAGCCCGAGCCTCGTCGAGTGACGCAATTCAAACTCGACGAGCCGTAACGTCCACGTAAACGTCCGGCCGAGACTTCCTTCCAGGTGGCCGTCCAGGGTGACACTGGGTGACTGGCAGTGCACGCCCACGTCCAGCCACGCTGTCGTCGTGCATCACGAATTGAGTCTCATCCACGACGAGCCGTGCAACGTCCGCGTCAACGTCAGTCCGAGACCCCACTCACCGCTGGATCCCGGAGCGGCTCTGGACTGGTCTCGTTCCCCCGGTGCCGGGCAGTTCACGCCCACGTCGGCGTCCGGACGAGACCTGGTCCCATACGGCCGTACGGGGTGCCATTGTCCGCCTGGCAGTTCGACGTCCACGTTGAGCCATGCGCCGTCGCGTGAACGTGCGAGAAGGATCGCACTCACGCCCACGACGATCCGTGCCGCGTCTTCGTCCACCCCAGGCCGAGTCCCGTTCCCATCAGGCCGCCGCCCGTCGTATGCTGGAGAGGCAGCGGTTGCCCTCTCCACCGATCGTTCCCTGGCGGGTGGACCTTTTGGGAGACTGTTGGGACTTCTGGAAGCAGCCCCTTGAAGGGGGGGGGGGGGTACTGTCATGATCTGGTTGGCGACCAACGGGGGGCGCTGTCGGCCCCGCCTGCACCTGCACAGGTGCTGGTCGTCCCGATCAGATTGGCGACCAACGGGTAGCGACGTCAGCCCTGCCTGCAGCCTCGCAGGTGCTGGTCGTTTAATCATTGACACTTAAAAGGACACCCGGCACGACCATCCGGTGTCGGTTCATTGTTTGCTGCTTGTTTGCTGCATGCATTGTGTATGCTGTGCATGTGTTTAACGTTGCCTGACTTTTACTTTTGGTCTTCTTTTGATACTTTGTATTTTTTCTGTTCAGATGATTTTGATGTTTTACATTTTGTTCCTGCTGACCTTTATTTTAATACAATTTCTCAAACAACCGCCTACTCCCTCCTGCCTGCTTCTTGGGATCCGCACCCGCCATCACCACCTTGCAAACCGTGACTAATAGAGTTTGAAAATGTTATTCAAGTCATTGTATTTTATTGACATTTTTACACAAGATGCCAACTTCATTGGAATTGGGTTTGGACGCAACTCCAAGATCATGAAATGGGCCTTTGAAGTCACTTACAATATAACTATGTCAAGGAAAAGTTAACTAGTTGTGCAATGGGATAATGCATAATATTTATTTAAAAAAAGATTGACTATTAGGACACAAGGATGTGAAAGACTCACCTGTTCTGTTTGACAGTGATGATAGAATGCATAGAAGTACGTAGGGGACCCAAAGCTAGAGTGCAGGTCAGCTGTGGCAACAGCAGGTGCCACCCATTGGTGATCTGTGAATAGGGCCAGCAAAGTCTTCCTGCGTGTTTCTGGGTTGTGCCTATCAGCCCAATCTGTGTACATAAACTTGATGGTCTCTCTTAGTATGTCTTTACCCTCTGGATAGCCATAGAGGTCATCCACAAAGCTTGACACAGCATAGTCGAAGTCATTGGCCTGAACACCATTTTCATTGTCCACAATCAGCTCCACAAATTTAAGACCCTCACCTTGGTTCACTCCCAGCATAATATCATAGTTAAGGAATTCACCTGAAAATAAAACAGAGACGAAGGGTGACATGTTATAAAAAATGTCTGCATTTATTTCCATTGATCCATTCATACATCCATTTAGTACATACGTACATCCATAAACCCCTTCTTCTGCCTAGTAGGAGCGGGGAAGCCCATACCTTCCCTCTCGCAAGCCACTCTGTCAATTTCCTCAGGGGGTATCCATAGGCATTCTAGAGCTAACCAGGAGATATAGTCTCTCTAGCATGTTGTGGATGTTTAATAAACCTGCCTTCTGGCGGACCATAACAGGAATACTTCACCAGAGAGCTGGTACTGTATCTGTGGCAGATGCCAAAGTAACAGCAACTGGATTGTCTCAAAGTGGTGATGCAACTACTCTACTCTACTCTGACCCTATTTCTACAACATAGCTAGGACACTATTGTGAAAACATTTGTGCCCTGTTATTTGGTACCTATCCACTGCTTGTGATGAGAGGAGCGTGCAAATATTGTTTATAATGACAAATAATGACAAATTTATTTTGTGAAATAATTCAGGAGCCTTGTTAGCTCAGTTCCATGTTACAAAGACAAAATATTGCGGGGTCTTATCCGACCCAGCGAGGCAGTGCTACGCTTTCTGACATAGGACAAGGGTCTCAAATTTGGAGGTGCTGAGTCTCTTCCCAACCTGGATGGAACGGTAAATTAATGGGCTCTGGAACGCCATAATGTGGAGGTACTTGCAACCACTTCGTACCTCTGATGTAATGAGAAACGCTCAGCCTCACATGCCTCAGACAATGGCTCTGACTCCTTCACCACCAGACAGGTGACGTTCTATGCTTTCAGAAACAGCTACTCTAGCCAATTGAAATGACAAGGTCCCCACACTTTTGGCCTCTTTGCCCCCATGATGAAAGGGACTCATGTTTTGTTTCTGGGCTGCAGTCAGCCACTAGGTGCTTGCCTTCAAGACTCCAGCCCTAGTTCAAGAAGGTGTTGGGGGCGGGGGGGGGGGGGGGTGCTCCAGTGCCCCGTGTGAGGGGAAAAGCGCTCAATATATTCCTTCATAAAGGGGGGCTTGAACTATGCTCTTTCTGGTCTCGCACCTATGACCTGTTTGCCCTAGGTCATGCCAACTGCTCCACCTCATTAAGCAGACAGCTCAAGGAGGTTTACAATTAAATTCTACTACAAAATTAGGTGTCACATCAAGTACTACGATAATGTATGAAAGACTAAATAATTAACCAAATAGTTGAACCCCAAATATATTCATGTACCTTGCTCCATGAGTATCTGTGGGTCATCAGGGATTACATCACCATCAATAACAGGTCCAAAGGCAATGTGGTACCGTGCTGGCTGGATGTCTTGATCCACCAACTCCTGGTAATGCTTTCTCTGAAGACACTTCACAAGCTCAACGGTGTCGTCAAGATTACAGCCAACTTTGCGGCCCAGCATTCTAGCATACTTAGCAGGCTGGAAGCTAACAGCCCAGCTTGACAGTGCTGTACCACTCTGGGTGATGGCTCTTTGGAACAGCCCTAAACATATTTAAACCAGAGAAACGGAAAATATTTTTTTTCAATATGACACCAATTATGTAAAATGCAAATAAAAAACACATTGTTGGCCAAATTAAAAAAAAAACAATAACTAAAATCTGAGTACAGTGTGAGTAAAGAGTGTTGTGCAATCATTTATTTGCGTTATTTATGTGAAAGATAGCTCTTTCAGTAATCGATGAGAAGGTTTCTTCAGCCGTCATCTGTACAAAAGTGAAGGTTTCGGACGTTTCGCCTCCTATCCAAGAGGCTTCGTCAGCGAACTAAAGTCTGACTGGTCGTATCGGCCCCATATATATATCTGGGATATATATATATATACACCACAGGGACAGTGAATACTTTTAAGTGTGCCTTCGGGTTGTGAAATTTTGGTAAAGGGTTTGATATCCTTTCATACACATCTATCTTTTTCAATGTCTATTAGCTAGTCATTTAATATTTCGTGTCTAACTTTACATTTAAAATGTATACTGCATTTGAAAGCAACAAAAACTTTCTGTTTGGACTCTAAAGCAATCAACACCCCTGGGATTTCATTGGGCTAATAAATGTTACCTTTTGTTGAGTTGCTCCAGCGGTTGCCCTCTGAGTAGTGAGAAAGTGTGAGAAGATTGACACAAGAGGCTCCAGCTCCTGACCCAAATACAGTTATACGCAGTGGATCCCCACCAAAGGCAGCTATATTCTCACTGGTCCAGCGAAGAGCCTGAATTTGGTCCAACAAACCATAATTCCCCTTTGCTGCCTGGTCACCAGTACTCAGGAAACCTAGGGGGGGAGTAGAAAATGATGATCATATTGAATCAAAGTCAAAATCATCAAAGTTTTGCAGCATGGTAACCAACTGGTTAGCACTTACATCTTACAGTGTTTGATTCTAAGCACGGCTTTCCTGTGTGGAGTATGCATGTTCTCACCGTGCCCACGTGGCTTTTCTCCAGGTACTTCAGTTTCCTCCCACATTCCAGAAACATGCATGGTAGGAAAATAAAACCTTCTAAATTCTCCTTAGGTGTAACTTTGACCAGAAATGTTTGTTTTTCTATACTGTATGTGGCCTGCAATTACCTGGAAACCAGTTGAAGGTATACCCCTATTGCTCAAAGTCAAGTGGGATATGAACCAGCTGACATTCGACCTTTGTGAACAGAAAGCGGTTCGAATAATGAAGGAATGAATTTTGGTTTTAAAGAAAAGTGATATACTGTGCAGCTGAAAGATACAGAAAATCACAGAATTCTGAATGAGTGTGTGTTTGTATTTATTTATTTTTATTTTTTGTGTCTTTGACCCTCCTCCATGAGCTGTCACCTTAACGTGGTGGAGGGATTTGTGTGTCCCAATGATCCTCGGAGATAAATTGTCTGGGCTTTAATCCCTAGGCATGGTCACCCATGGCAAACAGGTTCTAGGGTGAGGGTCCAGACAAAGCATGGCTCAACCAGTGGTACATAATGACTGGATGAATGGATGAACTTTGATCTCTTCCAATCAGTTTGGTGTGACTGTTTGTCTCTTCAACTTCTGTATTTGATCACAAAGTGCTGGGGTTGCTTTTCTGTGTGAAAGCTTGAGTTACTCAGTTACACATTAGAATTGTTGTTTATTTTTTTACTTTGAGTTTTGGCATAGAAAAAGACATTAACTTTGCCGTTTTTGTATCCTGTCTGCTTCAAAGTAGATTATGACCAGTCATGGACCCAGCAGACTCATATTAACCATTCATCAAGCCATGAGGGGACAGATAGTCCTGCTCAGCAGACACGAGCAGCTTCTTCGGGAGTTTATGGACTTCATTCAACACTTTTCCACCAACATCAACTCAATAGCCATCCAGTTGACGCCCAAAGCTCCACCACGGACTTCATCGCCTAATCCAGCCCAGCTCCAAGCCTCCAATTAGGAGAGATCTACTCACTAACTACTACTGTTTCCCCCCCAGAACCCATTACTCATAACCTGAAGAAATAGGTCTGTGTAAGCTCTCAGTTGTACAGGAGTGGTCCATCGAAGAAAAGGTTTCTTCACCCGTCATCTCTACTTCTTTGAGGGTGTCGGATGTTCCGCTCCTCATCCGTAGAGCTTAGTCAGTGAACTGTGCTGGTTACCCTGGCCCTATATCCCCAATGGACAGAGGTGGGCGTGCCAGACCTCTGCTCTGATAGGTCCCTGTACTCATCCCCTGCTCTGATAGGTCCCTGTGCCGGACCCCTGCTCCGATAGGTCCCTGCTCTAAGGTTGTGGAACAGTGAACCACTCCCTGAAGCCAATCTGATTATCCCTATTGTTCTATCCCCGGCTCTGGTTTAACCTCATTAGCCAATCTGATTACCTCTCAAATCTGATTACCTCGAATGTTCTATCCCTGGCTCCTGTTTAACTTCATTAGCCAATCTGAATACCTCGATTGGTCTATCCAATGCTATGGTTTCACCTCATTAGCATGACTAAGACTACATGGTATCAGCCTCTGACGTCTGTTGTAAGCACGGTCTATATAAAACCTTAAACCACCATGGTGATTTATTGAAGGGTTTTCCTGCTTTACAAAATTGCTTCCTTTACTTCTCTTTCAAACCATCTATTTTTTAGCAAAGATTTTAACCTATTTGGTGTCAAATGAGTGGTTGCTTTTTGTTGGAGAAACAAAAAGGAGTGAGGAGTAGCAGTACCATATTTTGCAGGGGTTTCTGAAAAACTACAAATGTTCCTATGGCAACACAAAATTGCTCCCTATTTCAAACCTATAAATACCTGAAGAGAAAAATTAGTGCATCCAAAAGATAGGCCGCCAAGTTAATGTAGTATAATAATAGTATCATGTAGTGTAAAAAGTAATGTAGTTTATTCTTCACATTGTACAAATGAAGGTTGTAAAGAGCTATATACATTGGGGTAACTAAACAAAAAAAAGACTATCAACATCGCAGGGACAATGCTAGTGGGCCTCAATCTGCAGTACATCTGCACCTAAAAGCAAGCAACCACTCATTTGACAACAGTGAGGTTAAAATCTTAGCTAAAGAAAATATATGGTTTGAAAGAAGAGTAAAAGAAGCACTTTTTGTAAAAAAGCAAATCCCTTCACTAAATCGCCATGGTGGTTTAAGGTTTAATTTAGACCGTGCTTACAACAGATATCTTAGGCCGACACCATGTCGGCTTAGTAATGCTAATGAGGTGAAACCATATACAGGGATAGAACAATAGAGGTAATCAGATTGGCTAATGAGGTGAAACCAGAGCCAGGGATAGAACAATAGGGATCAATCAGAAGAAGAAGAATTAGATTGACTTCAGGGAATGGTCCACTCCTCCCCTAACCTTAGAGCCGGGACCTATCAGAGCAAGGGTCCTGAGGAGGGACCCTTTAGAGCAGGGGATGGGCACAGGACCTATCAGAGCAGAGGCCTGGCATGGCCACCTCTGTCACTTAGGGATATATGGACAGAGTTACCAGCACAACTTTAGTTCGCTGACAAAGCTCTTCGGATGAGGAGCGAACTGTCTGACACCTTCAAAGAAGTACAGATGACGGCTGAAGAAACCTTTTCCTTGATCCATCGCCTGAATATTATTCTGGGGAAGTAGGAGTGAATGCTTTCCGATTCACGACCGTTT
This sequence comes from Hippocampus bargibanti, assembly GCF_051943395.1. Lineage (NCBI taxonomy): Eukaryota > Metazoa > Chordata > Actinopteri > Syngnathiformes > Syngnathidae > Hippocampus > Hippocampus bargibanti. The sequence goes on from NC_142740.1 coordinate 9,477,043, forward strand.
GACTTTCGACCGTTTTGTCGGAACGCAACTAGGATGTTACCTGTATATTAAAATATATAACAACCTCCAAAAATGAAGGTAAGAAAAATATATTGGAAAGCATTTTGTTTACATGTTTTGGTTTTTACATATTCTCAGAAGTTGAAATGGGCCTTAGTAGATATGTCCATGTATTTTTGGGGCCAATTGATCCCCATAATTTTTGTAATCGTATCAATGTTTTCACAATGATTTTGATTACCCAAATAGTTTCCAGTCCCTCGACCACCAACATTTGGTCAAATCTATATTTGACCACATGTTGATTCTATAATCAACTTGAAAATTCTTCTTTATACATCTAAAGCAGGGGTGTCAAAGTCATTTCTTGCCGTGGGCCACATTGTGGTTATGGTTTCCTCTCGAGGGCCGTTATGAATTTGGGGAACCTATTAGAATGTTTAAATACCTTCAAATATTACATATAGAGCACGCAGCAAATTAATGAATAACTCGTTTTCAAATCTGAAGTCAAGAATAATGACTTTTATTGTGGTTGACATCCAAAAATATGAAATTTTGGCTCAGATTTTAGCAATCATCATGGAATTTAACAAGTTTGATTTGCTTTCGTGGGCTGAAAAAAATGATGTGGCGGGCCGGATTTGGCCCGTGGGCCTTGACTTTGACACCTGTGATCTAGAGCTATCCATAACCTTGCCCCCCCATACCTATCTGACCTTCTTCAAATTTCTATTCCCTCTCATTCCCTCAGATCCTCTTCCTCCCTCCACCTCTGTATGCCCCCCTGTCCTTCTCAGCACGATGGGGGACAGAGCTTTCAGCAGCTGTGCCCCCAAACTCTGGAACTCACTTGCTCCCAACATTCATAACATTGATTCTCTTCCCACCTTCAAATCCCATCTCAAAACCCACCTATTTAAAATGGCATTTTCTGTGTAGCTCTTTCTCTTGTTTCTATTTATAATTGTATTTTATTTATTCTGTTCTATTTTGTGATTGCATTTTATTTATTATAGTCCCTATGATTGTCTGTGACTGCAAAGTGTCCTTGAGAGCTTTGAAAGGTGCTTAAAATAAAATGTATTATTATTATTATTATTATTATTATTATTATTATTATTATTATTATTATTATTATTATTATTATTATTATTATTATTATTGGATTGGATTGGATATGCCTTTATTAGTCTCACAGTGGAGAAATTTACATTTCACAGCAGCAAAGTGATGAAAGGAATGAAAGTAGAAAAACAAAATACATGAGCTGCTGGAAAGGCAGCCACTCTCGCGGCGCCGTCTTGAAGTCAAAAGAACAAAAAAAACTTAAATAACAAATAATATGACAGCATAGAGACAATATGACAAAACAAAAACACAGAGATTATTATTATTATTATTATTATTATTATTATTATTTGAAGGTGTTTAGGGGTGCAAGGTGTGATCCACTTGCTTTCTTTGGTGCCGAGATTAGGGGCTGATGCATGATGCAAATACAACAGTCCGATATTACGTAGTTCTCACCAAACGCTTTTTTATCTTTATTGAACAATACAAAAACATCTGCTCACAATGTAACGCTACACAAGGATAATGTCCGATTTGCAGAGATCTTAGCCAAACATGTCTTATTTTTAATAACAGTTTTAATTAAAAAAACTTTATTACACAATACTAATGCGTCGGTGACAATGAGATGCGACCCAAGGAAGTGACACATAAGGAAGCGTAGGGTAGTCAGGTGCCCTCAGTTTGGCCGAGAACGGATTTCTGGTCTTTAACTGAGGCATGAAAAAAACCCTAACGTTTTGGTTGATTGGTCGAGAACCGAGACTTTCGAAAACTGAGGTTTGACTGTATGTATGATTCTTGGCACATTTACGTAAGTGAAGCTTCTTGAGTTGAGTATGTGGTGTCAGACGTCCCATGACTCTGGTAAGAGAGGTCGTGGTACTGGTAATGTAGATGGAAATCATTCACTTGCAGCGACCCTAAAACTTTTGTGAGCAGTCACACATGAGCCCAAACTATTTCTTTTCACTGTGATGTCTCTCAATTATACAACATTCTATAATAACTTTGCAATATACATAATTGTATCTTTACCTAGAACACCCAGCCGGTAATTCACTGTTATGACAATCACATTCCCATAGCTGGCCAGGACACTCCCATCAAACAGGTTACCAGTTCCTTCCATGTAGGATCCACCATGGATGAAAACCATTACTGGCTTGGGACTTCCACTTTCCCTTATGTCTACAAAGGAAAAGAAATAAAAAGTGGAGAAAAGAGGAATTTAGATTTCAAAAAGAATGACATAGACTAACACAATATCACTTATAGGGAGCTGATGGAGAATAAGAAGTTATATTTAAAAGTTCCATGCTGTTATATGCTTAGTCAAGACGTGTGATGCGAATACACAAATGAAGCACAGACAACCTGGGGTCAATCTGAGGTCAACAGACACCGTTTGTTAAACTGTCATCTTCATCTAGGAGATCTGGCCTAGGACAGAATTTAGGACTTGGGAAACTCCTTTATCACCGGAGTCATTTAAGACTTGAAACTCCTTCACAAGAAGAGCTCGTTAACCAGGTTTCAAATGTATCAGTTCATGGAAGAGACAATGTTGTATTGCTTACAGCTGTTCGTGCTTAGAACGGCCATGGGTGTGGTATTCTAATCAAGAAAACTATGTTTTACTAATGTCTCCCTTAAATTTGCATATACTCTAAATATGCAGAGTGCTGCAGAATTCAGACCTCTGTCATGAATGACTGTGTCTTCTGCCGGCAGTAAAGACAATCTTTCTGGGTCCGAGCCTTTGTCCACAGTGTCCGATCGAACATCTCTGACAGGGGCCCTGGCTATTAAGTCTATTAAGCTCCAATCCCGTAATGCTACCATGTACATGAAGTGTTTTCAATGGCAATAGAATATGCTAATAATTATGAATAAAACAAAGAAACTAAATCAATTGAAAGTGAAATAGATAATAAACATAAACTTCGACCCAAATGCTATAAGAAAATAATTTTCAATCAATTTTGCTTAGCAAAAACGGTCATGGCTTGGAATTGAAGCGGATTTATGTGGGACAGGAGTTGTGAGACAATCTCTTTTAGTCAATGGATGCTACAGCTGCGTGTTTGCTTTCAACATTTAGCTTGATGTCGACATGCACATTTCACCATGATGTCCCTGATCCACTGGGGAAGAGACGCTTTGATTCTCTCCTCTTTCATCTGGAACTGCTTCGTGTAACAAAGAGGGTACAGAAAGTGCTTAAGAATGAATGAAGTCCAAGATGACACCCGATTAGGCAGCCTCAGCAAGTGCTCTCATGAGCCTTGCTTTTTTTGGTTGTTTTTGTCTTGTTTTGTGTTTTCTTTTGTCACTTTGTGTTGTTGTGCATCGTGTGGAACGGATACAGATTGTTTTTCAGCATTTTTGACCACGACATTCATCAATTAGGAGACTGTGCTGAGCGGTTGCGCCTTTTCGGCAGCATGAATATGCCAGTACTGTTTTTGAATGAGAGGAATGTCGGAGCCATTCGACTGCCATCGCTGGACACCAAAGGGGCCATTGTGCTTTTTTGCGCCTGTAATGGGCAGCATCTTCACAGCCCCGCTTTGTTTAGCGGAAAGGTCAGTGCTTTTGGACAGTCTGCGGCTGGATGGATGCATGCATGGCTTGAGGAACCCGCGATAAGAAGAAAGGAGCGTCAGCGCAAAGCGCCGATGCGTATGTGGAACTGTTGCGGCTTGGAATTGAAGCAGATTTATGTGGAACAGGAGATGTGAGACAATCGCTTTTCGTCAATGGATGCTACAGCTGCGTGTTTGCTTTCAACATTTAGCTTGTAGTCGACGTGCACATTCCACCACGATGACCCTGATCCACTGGTGGAAAGACGCTTTGATCATCTCCTCTTTCATCTAGAACTGCTTCATGTCATCACAAAGAGGGTACCGCAAGTCCTGAAGAATGAATGTCTCTCTGTGTCTTTGTTTTGTCATATTGTCTCTATGCTGTCATATTATTTGTTATTTAGTTTTTTTTTTGTTCTTTTGACTTCAAGACGGCGCCGCAGGAGTGGCTGCCTTTCCAGCAGCTCATGTATTTTGTTTTTCTACTCTCATTCCTTTCATCACTTTGCTGCTGTGAAATGTAAATTTCTCCACTGCGAGACTAATAAAGGCAAATCCAAATCCAGAAATGGACAAAATCTGACTTCAACTGACAGTTAGGACGGCGGGAAAAAAACACTGGCACCCTACCCACTCTCGAGGACTTGTACACTGCCAGAATCCAAACAAGGGCACGGAAAATCCTACTGCACCCTCCACACCCAGCCCACCACCTTTACCAGCTACTCCCCTCAGGCAGGCGCTACCGATCCATGCGCACCAAATCCAGCAGACATTTAAACAGCTTCTTCCCCCAAGCCATTAACTCTTTAAACAGTAACCCAAATAGAACTGTATGGTGGCTCTTTGCAATTTTCTGATGATGATACGGGTGCAGCGTGTTCTACCGGAAACAAATTCCTTGTGTGTTCTACATACTTGGCAATAAAGATGATTCTGATCTTCTGATTCCGATCCCAGGGCTGAATGTTATATGTCGCTGTGTGGAATGTGCTTGATGTGTGTCCGTGTCAATGTCCAAGCTCCATGACAACCCTGGTTGTCGTGCCTTGATGAAATTTTGAAATTGGACTTTGTTGACAGTAATGGAAGAGGATACGCATTGCAGTAAAAATAGTTGGATAGACTGACTTTGAAACATTCAGAGCACAAAAGCTCCAGCAAGCAGCATTGTATGACTTTGTTTATAAGTACATTTCAAACATAAGACCAAGGACGGGAGTTGCCAACAGAGGCCACCCTTAAAAATTATCCTCGCTCACACCAATAAAAATCATTCAATAAAATATTCCTTTGCAAAAATCCAGAAGTGCATCTATCCATGTTTACAGAGATTGGGATGTTGCTGGAGCCTATCCCATCTGTTGTCAGGCGGTAGACTGGGGACACCCTTATCCGGTTTCCAGCCAATCGCAGGGCACACAGAAACGAACAACCATTTATGCTCACACTTACCTCAGGACGCTTTGGAGTGTCCAATCAGCCTGGCATGAATGATTTTGGAATATGGGAGAAAACCGGTAACCCGAAAAAAAAAAACACCCAAGCACGGGGCAAACTTGCAAACTCCACACAGCAAGGCCAGAGCTGGAATTGAACCTCTGCACTGTGAAGTCAACATGCTAACCACTCGATGACCGGGGCACCCCTGCTTTAACATAAATTCCCTATATCCCATGCATGACATTTCATATACACTATATTAAAGTCAAGGCTCACGGGGCCAAATGTGTCCCTCCACATCATTTTATTTGGTCCGCGAAAACAAATCAAACTTGTGAAATTTCAGGATGCTTGCTCAATCCGAAACAAAATTGTCATATCTAAAACTACAAAAACAGTCATTGTACTTGACTTCAGATTTGAAAGCTATCCAGCTATCTATCTAGCTAGTTACCTAGCTGGCTACCTCGCTAGCTAGCTATTTGCTATCTATTGGCTGGCTAGCTATCTATTAGCTAGCCAGCTAGCTAGTTGAGCCAAAGATAGTGACTGTGGGCACCAGGTAGCAAGCACCTCCATCTACAACATTAGTAGCCTGTTCTAAAAAAGTGATAGGGCACCATCAATGTAAACAATCTTAGCTATCTATTAGCTAGCGATCTATTGGCTATCTATTAGCTAGCTAGCAGATAGCTACCTAGCTATCTTTCTATCTATTTGAGTTACGTCGGGGTTGTGTGAACGCTGGCGCGTGTGGCTGCCGCTGCTCACCCACAGAAAAAAACTGACCTTATTATTATTATTATTATTACTACATTTCATTGTGGGCAGCCCGGTAGTCGAGTGGTTAGCACACCAGTTTCACAGTGGAGAGGTCGCCGGTTCGCGTCCCGGTCCGGCCTCCCTGTGTGGAGCTTGCATGTTCTCCCCGGGCCCGCGTGGGTTTTCTCCGGGTCCTCCAGTTTCCTCCCACACTCCAAAAAACATGCATGGCAGGCAGATTGACCACTCCAAATTGTCCCTAGTTGTGACTGTTGTACGTCTTTGTGTGCCCTGTGATTGGCTGGCAACCAATTCAGGGTGTCCCCCGCCTCGTGCCCAAAGACAGCAAATAAACTCATCAGACTCAAAGACAATCAATGGGGTCTTGCCAAGATGAATCTGGGAGACACTTTCCCCCAATAAGATAGATGAAACGACGGCTACAATCAAAGCAACCTAACTTCCATGTGACAGGTGAAGTATCAATGAAAAATAGCTCAAGAAATATTGACTATTGACAGATGCTTGTCAGTGTTGGAAATCGTCGCTCAATGAAGCCAACAGTACCATGCCTGCACAAGGGAGCAATGCAAAACTGAGACCACAAAATAGGCCTCTTAATTCTGTTATGTTATGAACAGAAATCGGTGACACAAGACAACCTTGGTGGAGTCTAACTCAAACAAGAAATATTGAACGTTTAAAAACAAAATGGGGAAAAAGATCAAAACGTATAGTCTCGTAGCCAGACTTGGAATTGTGAAGAAACATGGGTCTGGCACGCTCTTGGTCATATACTTTTTGGAGCGTGTGCTCATCCAATATGTGTCTACTAACAAGCAGTAATTTACACACATAAAGTTGAACCCATCATGGAAGAAATGTGTGTTTAAGATGTGAGAAGAAGTAAAGTATATCAAAAGAGAGGCCAGTTCATGTTTAGTATAGTTTGTCAGTTTTAATCTAGATATACACCTTTGTGCAAATTAATTGCACCACCCTGTTATTTTGGCATAAAATTGATTGTTAACATTTTTTGACGACTCAAATGATGCACCTCAGCGATTTTTTGGTGTGGAATCGACCAGATTTCGACAGTTGTTGATGATGGAAGGGTCCCTGTACCAGGTCTTAATTATAGGACAAATTATGGCTTTTTTTGTGCAATCTTTCTCACGCAGACGAATCTTGATGATTGACCATAAATTCTCAGTCGGGTTCAAGTCCGGTGAATTGCCAGGCCAATCCATCACAGTATTGTCCTTCTGTATCCATCTCGTTGAAGAAGAGCTGATTTACAAGCGAAACACCCCTTCTCTTTATACCTGACGGAAAGGGGATTAGGACATGGTAACCCATTAATTATCCAATCAGAGGCCTGGCAAACAAGTAATTAGCAAATGTAGTTGGTCAAGTATATCAAACAGACTCCACCCCTGACCTCGTTTTTTTAGTTACAGTAACGAGATAAACTTCATCAATCTCCATAACCAATCATCATAAGCCATACCAAAACGCTACAGACTTGTGCAGATTAATTGCACCACCCTGTGATCTTGACCGTTTGCTGGTTTACATCATTCTAAAGCTTGCGAAAAGTTCAGAACAATGTTTGCCACGAGGGAGCTGATTGGCTGGTCTTGTCCTGTTGTTTTGACTTTCCGTTGGCTTAAATACAGTTTGTCATGCCCATGCCAGGAAGCAATTGTATCAGGCAAAATTCCAGTTATCCAATAGATCATTGGTTCAGTACCAGGCAGGGAGACAAGTAAGACAGGCACCCCCAGCAAGACACAAAACCATAATTGTAATAGATTGCCATTCGATTGAAATCATGCTAATGTTGATAGGCATAGAGGCGGGTAGTAAGTGTTCTAAAAGTGGCTCCATTTGCATATGTGTAGTTATGAGCTAAACCATGAGCGTTTAAATTGAACGTATGAGCTGAGTGGACCGAAAACTGCCCTAAAACTCAAGACTCAAGATCAAGAGAATCAGATCATATTACCTCGATACAAGCTAACTTTGACTGGTTGAAAGTTAATTAAAATGTGATTTCAGGTTTTGTCTGTGTAAGCTCTCAGTCGTACAGGAGTGGTCCATTGATGAAAAGGTTTCTTCAGCCGTCCTCTACTTCTTTGAAGGTGTCAGACGCTTCTTATCCAAGAGGCTTCGTCAGTGAACTAAAATATTTTGTTAATAATTTCGACACTAGGGGCGGCCCGGTAGTCGAGTGGTTAGCACACCGGCTTCACAGTGCAGAGGTCGCCGGTTCGCGTCCCGGTCCGGCCTCCCTGTGTGGAGTTTGCATGTTCTCCCGGACCGGCGTGGGTTTTCTCCGGGCCCTCCGGTTTCCTCCCACACTCCAAAAACATGCATGGCAGGCAGATTGACCACTCCAAATTGTCCCTAGGTGTGAGTGTGAGAGTGACTGTTTTATGTCTTTGTGTGCCCTGCGATTGGCTGGCAACCAATTCAGGGTGTCCCCCGCCTCGTGCCCGAAGACAGCTGAGATAGGCTCCAGCATCCCCCGCGACCCTAATGAGGAATAAGCGGTACGGAAAATGAGATGAGATGAGAATTTCGACACTATATATATCTCTACTGTCCAGACTCTATATGAAAGAGAGAAGTGTTTTCTTTTGGCCGGTTGGTAGATTGCCTGAGTTTATCGTGCCCAACAGCATAAGCCCAACTGCATGCAAAATTGCACCAATGCGCACCACTCGACGTGCTTTGCACTTAAAATGAGCATGGAAATAGGACGCACATTGTTACCAAAAGTATAACTACAAAATTAAAATGTTATTAATGACATTTTAAATGAGAGAGAATAATGTATGGCATGCCAAACATGTTCTCTATAGTGTTGTGACTCATATTTATTAATTTGTAAAGTCAGATGCAACACAGAAAGACGAATACGAAAAAAAGTAGAATCTAGTTGACCAAAAACAAAAAGCTGAAAAAACTGCCAAATACATTGAGCCCAAAAACAGTTAAAAAAACAGCTGATGCAAAATGACAAAAACTTCAGAAAAATTACAAAAGGTAAAATATTTAAAGAGAAAGAGAAGTTTTGGTGTCCAGGAATCATGCAAATCAAGCATTTTGTCAGTAAATGGAAAATACCTTCTTCTGATGCGTGGTCACTATCACTTAAATCATCAGAGTGTTTCTTTGTAAGGGGACCTATAAGACCAAGAAGGAGAAGGAAGGAGGAAAACAGGATCATCAAAAACACATACATCCTCAAAAAAAATGAATGAAAAAGTGGACTGTATTGTTGCTTAAATGCTTCTGTAGCCTTTATATATATATATATATATATATATATATATATATATATATATATATATATATATATATATATATATATATATATAAAGTCTCGTTATATATATAGTAAAAAATGTCAATATAACCGTCTCGTTATATCGATATTCTCGGGAGTTGGAAAAAATGTCAATATAACCGGACTATCGATATATCCGATCCTGCGCCGAACTGCATTAACAAAAGCCGCCAAAAGAGGGCAGCCAAGCGCCATATAAGAACATAACACAAGAGGGAAACTGCAACGCTTCCATCTTACTGTATTATGTATACAATTTAAAAAAGTCATCAATCTTCTTCTGCTTCCCAGACACGTAACCAAGTCGACCAATCGCGCGACCGATGGCGTGTCACGTGACCAAGACACGTGACCAAGTCGACCAATGGCGCGACCGATGTATCGATATAAACAGCAAAATGGCCGGCGGGGGATGAAAATCGTAATAACCGGATGTCCTACTAAACGGTACTAATTATACATAAAAAGACTAGAAATGTGCAAGGGAAATGAAAATAGTATCGTAATAAGCGGTACTATCGGTATAACCGATATCGATATAACGAGACTTTACTATATATATATATATATATATATATATATATATATATATATATATATATATATATATATATATATATATATATATATATATATATATATATATATACAGTAAAGTCTCGTTATATCGATATCGGATATATCGATAGTCCCGGTTATATCGATACTATTTCTATGCACGCACGGATAAAATTACATGCAAACAGGGTCGGATATATCGATAGTCCCGGTTATATCTCTATTTTTTCGGACTCCCTTGAATATCGATATAACGAGACTTTACTATATATATATATATATATATATATATATATATATATATATATATATATATATATATATATATATATATATATATATATATATATATTTTGTGAATTAGAATTACTGGACTAAATAAAGAAGCCATTCCATACTACCTCAAAATGCTGTAAATGATGTTTTTATTTAATAATTAATTTATTTTCAGACTGATAATTACAGGAAAAAATACACTTTTTGGGGGAAAAGACTGTAAAATTCGACTGCTAAGTAGTACCATATTAAAATACAGTAAAGTCTCGTTATATCGATATTCAAGGGAGTCGGGAAAAATATCGATATAACCGGGACTATCGATATATCCGACCCTGTTTGCATGTAATTTTCTCCGTGCGTGCATAGAAATTGTATCGATATAACCGGGACTATCGATATATCCGATATCGATATAACGAGACTTTACTGTACATAAAATTTAGAATCAGCCAAATTCATGTACTCTATAAAAATAGTATTTATTTTTAAGATTGATACTTGAGGGAAACGTTTTCATGAATGCATGGTCTCATTCATCTGAAAGACAGTCACAGCCAAGGCTTTTTCCGGGTTAACCTTGAGCTGAAGGCCATGGCACAAACTCAGTGGTCTGCAAATGGTAGCCATGAACGAGCGAAGAAGACAAAGCCGTGACTTTACCTTTACAACTGTATTCACTGCACTTTCAACGCAGTGCAATGACCAGGAAGACATCCGTAAATTATTGTTGGCTTTAATAAGTGTCGTAGTAGGTGGAGGCAACATTAACAAACCAGAGGACCAAGGATAAGTGAAGAAAAGCATACATGTTCATTTACATAACATAGTGGCAGTCAAAAAGGAGCACACATGATTGACTGTAGGTTTATCTTTATTCCATGACTGCTTACAAATGGATCTGAACAATAACAAAAAATGTGCTCCCCAAAAAAAACCATACTTCACCTAAACACATCTCCTACTGTATGCCTGCGGAGTGAAAGGCATGGTCCTAGTGTTTGCGACACAGAACACCCAGAAGGACAATCAAAATGAAAACTTAATACGGTGCTTACTAGCCTGCCACGACTACACAGATGACACAGGTGAAACTAGTCGGGTAGGCGACCCAAGTGAGACAAGAGTGGGAGAACGCCACTGAACTCTTCAGTGAGGATGTAGGCTTCGAAAGTGGCTATAGCTAGGGTCTTTTGGAGCCGAATGCAGCCCGAGGAAAACCCACGGAAGATAGTGGACCGAGTTACTGTTTCATCGCGCAGCTTTTCGCGACAGGTGAAAAAGTTTGCACAACCGATGAGTCTATGGGTGGTAGGCAGCAGTGAGGTCTACCTACCATGACTCCGCCATGGCCGACCAGAGCTACGATACCAACTGGGGCAGCCCTGTCCAAAGTGATATTGAATGCCATTTCAAGACGCGCGACTGAAATGCACGGGCTTTATCTGACGAAGTCGTGGACGACAAGTGAACGGGAGGATCTAGTGCTCTGCCTTACCATAGTGAGAAGATGTGTGAAACCCTGTGACGGTTTGGGGGAAACTAGGTCTACATGGATGTGGTCAAATCACCTGCCCGGAATCAGAAAAGGTTTAAGGTTCACCCAAGAGTGTCTATGAACTTGGGTGCACTGACATGTCCCGCATGCAGCTGCCCACCTCCTGACATCCCTTTGTAAACTAGGCCTGCCAAATTTGACCCCAAGCAGCTTTACTGACACCTGAATGCGTGTTAGAGGGAATAGATTGAATAAAAAAATTCTGTGATCCCATTCCAACGGAACCATCGGACAAGTATGAGCCGTAGACACATCGCAGAGGAGAGCGGAAGCTCCCTCACGCTCTACTACTTCCTAAAGCTTAAGAGCTGAACCTCCCGCCTTGAGTTTACGGATGTCAGGTTCCTCAGAATGGGCAGCGACCATTTCTAAGAAAAAATCAACCCGAACTGGACCGGACATACTGTACTGTACAATTATGCAAGACAAACAATCAGAAACAGGGTTACACTTTCCGGTCACATGCCAAGTGTCAGTTGTAAATTCAGAAATGGCCGCTAAGTGCAGTATCTGTCGGGCCGACCACGGTTCAGTAACTTTTGACATTGCAAATTTAAGTGGCCTATGATCCACATAAGCAGTAAAGCGGCGTCCCTAAAGAAGGAAACAAAAATAGTGCGTCCCAAGATATACTGCCAGCACCTCTCTGTAAAAAACGCTATACTTGCATCCGTTATGCTGCAGCATATGCCTGAAAAACGCAAGAGGCTGCCATATGTTCTCCACCAGCTGCTCAACCACCCCTCCCACAACAATATCAGCTGCATTGGTCGTCAAAGCCACTTGGGTGGTCGAGATCGGGTGGATCAGGAAGGCTTTACTTGCGAGAGCGTCCTTAGCTTGGTGAAAAGTCACTCGAAAGGATTATTCGCCTTCTTCTTTCTCAAGGCATTGGAAAGGGGATGCAGGAGGTGAGCTGCGCGAGGAAAGAACAGTTTGTAAAAATTAACCATGCCCAAAAACTCCTGCAGTGCCTTAACTGTGCGAGGTGGGGGTCATCCATCACTGACAAAATCAAGGCCGTGCAACACGGATTCCATCAATCTTTGAAAGGTCTGTGCAGCCCTCTGGAGTCCAAAAGGTATGCCAACAAACTTTCACCTAAACATGCCCCCTTCTGTATGCCTGCTGGGTGAGAGGTATGGTCTTAATGTTCACCACAATATCAATATTCGCTCATGCTCGTTCCCTCTCCTATCTGTCAACCAGCTTGGTCACTTCTGTGTGAGTGTGCACTCAAATGCGGACGAACACACATGCAGACACTTAAAGGACAACCGACACCTCCGTTGTGTCCATAATTTATAAAATCACTTGAAATGACTTCTACTGAGCGTATTTTACGTATTTTACGAGCGTATTCATAACTGGATGAGTAACAAGAAAGACTCGTGCTGAGGGCGGTCGGTAGTCGAGTGGTTAGCACACCGGCTTCACAGTGCAGAGGTTGCCGGTTCGCGTCCCGGTCCGGCCTCCCTGTGTGTAGTTTGCATGTTCTCCCCGGACCCGCGTGGGTTTTCTCCGAGTCCTCCGATTTCCTCCCACACTCCAAAAACATGCATGGTAGGCAGATTGACCACTCCAAATTGTCCCTAGGTGTGAGTGTGAGAGTGACTGTTGTATGTCTTTGTGTGCCCTGCGATTGGCTGGCAACCAATTCAGGGTGTCCCCCGCCTCGTGCCCGAAGACAGCTGAGATATGCTCTAGCAACCACCGCGACCCTAATGAGGAATAAGCGGTACGGAAAATGAGATGAGATGAGAAGACTCGTGCTGAATATTCAGGAAGTCTTGTTTTTGAGTTGGCACCGCCCTACCCACTCTCGAGGACTTGCACACTGCAAGAATCCAAACTAGGGCGCAGAAAATCCTACTGGACCCTCCGCACCCTGCCCACCACCTTTTCCAGCTACTCCCCTCAGGCAGGCGCTACCGATTCATGCGCACCAAATCCAGCAGACATTTAAACAGCTTCTTCCCCTAAGCCATTAACTCTTTGAACTCTTTGAACTCTTTGAACAGTAGCCAAAATGGAACTGTATAGTGCCACTTAGCAGTTTTTTGACGACGATACTAGTGCAGCGTGTTCTACCGGAAACAAATTCCTTGTGTGTTCTACATACTTGGCAATAAAGATGATTCTGATTCTGATTCTGGTGACGATTCCTGACGTGATGTCACATCAGGAATGCATTTTGGGTACTTTGTTTGCTCTGAAAACTTTGTGTTGATCCATGTTGATGGCAAAATTAGAAGGAAAATACATAAATAATGTGATGGTGAATCGTTGTCTGTTGCACCAAGACTACTATTTGATACTAGTTGACACAAATTCCCAGCAGACAAATCAGCCCATTTCCAACGGAGCTTGGGCGCCATCTTGTCCATTTTCTGGGACGCTACATTGGAGTCCTGACGGCTCAAATTGATACGGAAGGATTTCTTTAATCGATTGCAAACTTTTATGCTTTCCTCTTCAGAACTATTTGAATCATATTCATAACTGGATGAGTAACAACAAAGCATCTTCTCTGAATCTGAAGCCATTGTCTTGATTGTAGCGAAAGGCAAGACGTCCTGGCGTGACATCACGAACCTTCTGAAACTCGGCATCTCCGGGATCCTTTTGAAGTAGTTTTGGGACACTTTTATTTATTTTTATTGGTGTTTTACATTTCACTAAAAATATCAGCCTGCGTGTTTTGGGTATTTTAGATGCTATAAAACATTTTTCTGATTTGAGTTAGGAAACAAAAAACGGTGTTGGTTGTCCTTTAAACACATTCATGGTAGGTGACTCGAGGACGTGCTTGGCCAGTATGCATCCTTCCATCCATACCGCTTATTCCTCACTCGGGTTACGGTTCTGCTAGAGCCTATCCCAGCCGTTTTCGGACAGTAGGCAGGGGATGACCTGAATTGGTTGCCAGCGAATCGCAGGGCATAAAGAGTTTGATGGTTCTCTTTATTTGTAAGTAGGTTCGTTGTCAGATCTCCAGGCAGGTGGCGCGAAGAGCTTGATCGTGGCGTGGAGTCGAGCAAATCGTGCTGTGAAACTCCGTGCGCTGCTTAGCAGGTCTCTGCGAGCTGTGTCTCTTTGAGTCTGAGTCCGAGATGAGTCTGAGATGATTCTGCCCCGTGGTTCGACCAATCTCTCTGTCCCGCGACAGCTCCTTTTATACCATTTTCAAGCGTGTGCTATGCGTCAGGGTGAGACGCAGGAGATCAAGGAATTGAAAGACATGAAAGGGTTGAAAAGGCGCACTTCAAAATCATACACACGTGTCACGCCACAGGGCTCCCCTCCTGGATCCGAAGTCGGTGAAAGCGATGAAGGAAAAAGAAATAAAAACAAAAGCCATTCTGCGACATGGTGAGGCCAAGCAAGATGACGGTCACCGGGCATGACAGGCGTCGGTGGGGTGGTTGCCGAGGAAGTTTCGTGGTACCTGAAGTCGTTGTACGGGAGCACGGCAAAGGGTGCTCTACGACTGCCAGTTTGAGTCGATCGATGAGGGATTGTGAGGACGAAGAAGCGTGGGGTTGGTCATGCTGCCGGGCACGGACAGGCCGGTCATTGGCGACGGTGGCGTTGATCGCGCTGCCCTGGCGCTCTGCAGGACGCTGAGGAAGCACGCTGACATCGGCGGCCGAGTTGGCCATGAAGCGTCTTCCTGAAGTCCGATCGTGGACATAAGCGATGTCGGACGATGTCCGATCGTGGACATATATGATGTCCGATCGTGGACATAAGCGATGTCCAACGATGTCCGATCGTGGACATATACGATGCAGCTAGTTGCAGAGTCGCCAGGCGAATTGGACGATGTTGGCTATCAGGGTGCGACAGGTTTCACGGTGGGGTCGGGGCGCCCACGGGCGGTGGCGGCCCATCGGGAGCTCGGCTCGAGGGGTCATGCTGTGAAGATGCCGGGATCAGGGGCGGCTGGGAAATCTGGTTCTTTCCATTTGGAGAGTTGATTGGGCTGAGGAGGAGGGAAAAAACCCTCCTGGCTGGCTCGCCAATAAAGAGTTTGATGGTTCTCTTTTCGGACAGTCGGCAGGGGATGACCTGAATTGGTTGCCAGCAAATCGCAGGGCATAAAGAGTTTGATGGTTCTCTTTATTTGTAAGTAGGTTCGTTGTCAGATCTCCCAGGCAGGTGGCGCGCAGAGCTTGATCGTGGCGTGGAGTCGAGCAAGTCGTGCTGTGAAACTCCGTGCGATGCTGAGCAGGTCTCTGCGAGCTGTGTCTCTTTGAGTCTGAGTCCGAGATGAGTCTGAGATGATTCTGCCCCGTGGTTCGACCAATCTCTCTGTCCCGCGACAGCTCCTTTTATACCATTTTCAAGCGTGTGCTATGCGTCAGGGTGAGACGCACATCAAGGAGATCAAGGAATTGAAACACATGAAAGGGTTGAAAAGGCGCACTTCAAAATCATACACACGTGTGACGCCACAGGCACACAAAGACAAACAACCATCCACACTCACGGTCACACCGAGCGATAATTTGGACTGAACAATCAGCCTGCCATGCATGTTTTTGGAATGTGAGAGGAAACCGGAGGACCCAGATAAAACTCACGATGGCCCAGGGAGAACATTCAAACTCCACACACGGAGGCCAGACCGGAACTCACGACCTCGGCACTGTGAAGCGGGCATGCTAAGGGGGCAGCCCAGTAGTCAAGACTACTGGTCTGCCCACCAGCGCACATAGAAAAAAAACATTCACACACACAATCACACCACGGGACAATTTGGAGTTTTCAATCAACCTACCATGCGTATTTTTGGATTGTGGGAGGAAACCAGAGCAAAAACAACAACAACAACAAAACATCCAAACTCCACACGGAATGGAACCATGGAACTCTGTAATGTGTGGCAGAGGTGGTAACCAATGGACAACCATGCTGCCCTGTTTTTGTTTCCACATATTAAATATATATAAAACACACTCAGCCTCTTAAATAAGAAAAATGTGCAATAGAGCCTTTGATATTATGCAAGAGTTCAAAAGTGGCAAGAGTTCAGCAAAACAAGCGACTGTACATTCTCCGTGTCTTTTTTACATTCATTCCCTGACCCCACGAAATAAAGATGGCAAGACGGCATGATCCCAACATTTTATTCTTTTAAACTCCATCAAGACATGTATTTGTAGTATACAAAATAAATATATATCAGTGTCGGTACCAGCCTTACAAAACACGAAATGTATTGTTATTGGTTAAAATTTTGCTTATCTTGCATCCCAAATATATACAGAATAGCAATTCCTTAGTGAGCTGAGCAAGTATATGGGAGCAGATTGGGCCACGGAGATAGTCGGTAGGGATACGCTTATTCTGGGTCTTGGCTGTCACGATCTGGTTGGCGACCGACAGGTGGCGCTCTCGGCCCAGCCTGCACCTGCACAGGTGTTGGTCGTTCCGATCAGTGGCAGTTAAAAGGACGTTGTCGGGTCATTGTATGTGTTTGCTTCACCCTGTCAGGTTTGTTCCATCTTGGCAGATTTTTACTCATGGTTGCCTTTAATACTTTGTACTTTACTGTTCAGATGGCTTTGATGTTTGAGATTTTGTTCCTGCTGAATTTATTTTAATACAATTTGTCAATTACACCCAGCTGCTCCCTCTTGCCTGCTTTTTTTGGGATCCACCACCATCACCACCTTGCAAACCGTGACCCATGGAATTCACAACCTTTGAATTGAAATCGCAAAGCAGACGTGTGCTTCAAAGCACGGATATTCCAGTTCTCATCCCCGACTCGGGTGAAGAATCTTGGGAACATGGTGTTCTCGGGGGGACAACTTTTGGGAGTGTATATATTGATGCCCATGAACAAAAAATTAGCCCGGTGAGTGAGGGAATTCCGTGATGTATACAGCCAGTTGTGGGATTAGATGGTCGCTGACGGATTCCCATGACGCTTCCGCAGGGTAATGATCTTAAAAAATTTAATATTTTCTTGGGGAATATGATTTGACTGATGTTTTAGCATGTTGCTCCGTCTCATCCAATGACAGACTGCGAATGTAACACTCCACCGCCGCCGTGGTTATCAATACCACAGCCGAGCCATGCATCGACGGAGCACCATGAATCCCTTGAGTCACAATTGAATGAGTCCAAAATATTTTAAAAGAAGAGTTTTGAAAGTTCTATTTGTGGAAAATTTGGCTCCCGTTAGTCCGAAAATGATGTGCTCTCTTCTATCACTGATAAACAACAGGGTGGCATGTGGTATTCTTCGGCAAAACAAATGTATTTTTGCCAGGCATTGATATATGCGCGACATATGAGGCTGTGAGGTGTGTCGAGAACATGCCAGGCTCAATGGGGGAAAAAAGAAGCCATGCAGGCCCATTCCATCACGCTGCCTCCACCATATTTCATTGACGATGTGTTGTGCTTTGACTCATGTGCTGTTTCAGTTTTTTCTCCAAACTTTCTTCTTCCTATCATTCTGTTACAGGTTTGCCGACATGTTCTCCTGTCCGTCGTCATGGAAAATGTGAGATCACTCTCAAACAAGATGGACTAGCTATCAGCGCAACGCAACACCAGAAGGAGTACAGGGAAGCCAGCTTGCTACTCGTCACAGAGACATGGCTACCGACAATCACTCTGGACACATATGTTGAGTTGGAGGGCTTCCAACTTGTATGAGCAGACCGGAATGCAGGCAGCGGGAAGCAGACTCTTGTGGATGCAATATGCAAGTTCTCCTCACCCGATCGGGGGTTGAAGAAGGAGAAACCGCAAATGTAAATTTGAATTGCTGTCCTACTGAACGAACCCAGTTATAGAGTCTGCTGTGAACTGTGCACGATTGTCCAGCTTTGGGTTTTCCAGTCCAGATTACTCTACCGGGGTGTTTTTGCCGGCTCTCCGCCCTCTGTCAACGGTAAGGTATACTATTCTGGATCTTAACCATGATGTTGGAGTCTTTACGTGGGGGCATAGAGGTGACAGTTTGTGTCTAGCGTAATTACTCATGATCGGTAAATGCTGTAAATTGCTGTGTTTTATCAATAAATACATATCTATATATATACAGTCATTGTTTGTGGTCATTTCTCTGCTGTGATCTCTCCGAACCTGTAATAAGGCATTTTCATAAAACATTTGGTGTCACGAACAGGATTCTTTTTGGAAAAAAAAGGAGAGACTCAGTGAGAGAAATGTTTGAGCCCGTCGCGGAGAGCAGAGTTGTTCCCGGGTGGGGGGAAGTGCCGTGGAAAACGGCAGCTGATAAGTTGTTGCAAGCCGGGAGTTCCGGTCCTGAGACATGGGTCGAAAAGACCGCTGGTGTCCATGATTTGATTAAGGTTTTGTTTGGGGTAGTGGTAAAATCAATAGCTCCGCTTGGAGGAGCTGTTAAGTGCATGTGGGCATGTGCACAGGAATGGAAAATTCAGACAGATAAATTTAAAATAGGGAATCAGATGTTACAAACCAAAATAACATTGCAGTAGTGCAAAAAAGATAATTTACAGCGGATGTGTGAGAAGGTTGTCCAGCTTCCCGCAACGAACAACTGCCCGCTCAACCATTGCCACACTCTCAGCTGCTACTCTGCCTCCTTGTTCCTGCCGATCTGTCACAACCGCGCAGGTGAGGAACCAACTGAGGAGGGTGAAATTAAGGAAGGCAGCACGTCCGGACAACATCAGTTCCCGACTCCTCAGGACCTGCTCCGATTAGCTGTGTGTCAATGTCCAGCACATGTTCAACCTGGGCCTGAAGCTGGGCAGAGTTCCACAGCTTTGGAAAATGTCACGCCTGGTCGGAGTCGAAGATCCCCCACCTGAAGAAGATCAACAGCTACAGACCGGTGACGCTGACGTCTCACCTGATGAAGATGCTGGAGAGATTCATCCTCTCCCACCGCTGGCGAGCTCATCACTGGACGCGCTACAGTTTGACTACCAGCCCAGCATCGGTGTGGAGGACACCTTCATCTACCTCCTCCACTCCACGCAGCTGCACCTGGAGACTGCTGGGAGCACGGTGAAGATCATGTTCTTTGATTTCTCCAGTGCCTTCAACCCCATACTGTCCAATCTACTGGGGGACAAGCTGCGGCATGCCGGAGTTGACTACCACCTCACACTTTGGATTACTGATTACCTCACAAACCGGCCACATTATGTGAGGGCAATGAACTGTGAGTCGGACAGGCTTCTCAGCAGCACTAAAGCGCCACAAGGGACAGTCCCGGCTCCATTCCTGTTCGCTCTCTACACCTCGGACTTCAATTACAAAACTCCAAACTGCCACCTTCAGAAGCTCTTTGATGACTATATATAGGCTATTGTCGGCCTCATTATAGAAGATCATCGGACGTCCAGGGGACTGACCAGGGATTTCGTGGTCTGGTGCCAGCAGAATCACCTCCAGATCAACACTGAGAAAACCAAGGAGTAGGTTGTGTATCTCCGCAGGAAACAGTCCTCCCCTGCACCGTTGGACATCCAGGGTACGGACATAGAGAGGGTGACCTCCAACAAGTGCCTGGGTGTTACTGGACTGGAATACAAACATGGATGTTCTAATCAAAAAGGGACAGGAAACTGGGGTATTTTGGGGTTCAGGAGTCACTCCTGAAGACTTTATATGACTCTGTGGTTGCTTCAGCCATCCACAATGGCATTGTCTGCTGGTCAGGCAGCATCACCAGTCGGGACAGGAAAAGACTGAAGCGCCTGGTCAAGAGGGCCAGTTCTGTCCTGGGCTGTTCGTTGTGGTGACATGCCAAAATTTGTTGTTGTGGTGACATGCCAAAATTTGGTCTCCAAAATTTTTGACCGATGATTGACAAATGGTTTTATGCAAATTGATAATCTGTGCAATGTCAAATACGGATCGTGTTCCACGCAAACACGTTCCCAGTTGGCAAATTGAGACTTTTCATGTCTCAACAGGGGGGAGTGACGATAGCTCAGATCATCAAAATGTTCACTTTTGGTGATGAGTGATGTTGGCTGCAACGTCATTCCCCAAGAAAGTGGTGCCCTCCAGAAATGCAGACTCACTAACCACTAACACAGGGGTGCTCATTACGTCGATCGCGATCTACTGGTCGATCGCGGAGGTAGTACTGGTCGATCGCAGCGTGACAGTAAAAAAAACATTTGTCAGCCTATCAAACAGGGCAACCATTCAGATGACAACTGAATTTTTACCTTTAGGTGGCCGTGTATGCGTAAACAACAGCGCTAATTGCAGCGAAATTTACAAGCTAGACAGCGAATTACCTCAGATTTTAAGCCCTTGGTAAAACATATGGTGATCAAAATGAAAAAGCTGGATCAAGTAAGGGGGAAAAACATATTACTTTCATACGGAATGGGAAAATGTGGAGCGGCATTTTCGGACTGTTCATGGAAAATACGACATTGACTTCCCGCCGAAAAGCCAGCTGAGAAGAACGGTGGACGAACTAAAATCCCAGTTGTCCGGACAGCAGTCATTTTTCACTCAACATACTTCAAAAGCGAAAGCCGCCACCAAAGCATTGTTCCGGGTGAGTCACGCCATCGTTAAAAAAAATAAGACCTTCCAAGATGGAGAGATGATAAAAGAAGCATTCGTGGAAGCAGCTGACTCCTTGTTCAGAGACTTATATTATAGATATTATCTTCAATCAAAGCTCTGCAGCTGTCAAGACATACAGTTACAGGGCGCTGTGAAGCCATGGATTTAACTCAGCAAATGTGGAAAGACATCGGAGATTGTGAGTGTTCTCACTGCTGAAGCAGTGAGAACACTCACACTCCAGGGCTTCAGGTACCCCAACATGAGGAAATGTGCTACCTTCTTGACTGCATTATTCGGCTCCACTTATTTATGTGGGTCAGCCTTTTCCTACATGAAGATCATTAAGTCCAAGTACCGTTCCACCATGAATGATGAACATTTATTTGGAAATGTGCTTGAGGCTGGCTGTCAGCAGCTACTGTCCGGACTATGCATCCCTGGCTGATTCAATTCAGTGCAAGTCATCAAAGTAAACTCAGGTAATTACAAAAAAAGTTAATAGTTATTTATGATGTTATGTATATGTAGTTATTATGTGTGTTGTGCAATATTGGCTTATTCAGTTATGCAAGGTACATCAACATACATTGTACATACAAAGAATCCTTAAAACATTTGAAAATAATTATGTTTTGCATTTTTGCATTTTGACTTGGTTGTTTTTATAAGTAGCTCGTATGATGAAAAAGTGTGAGCACCCCTCCACTAACACATACTAACTAACACCTAACAATAACAATGTCTGCCATTTCTGTGAGAGAATGCATTGCAGAGCCTAAACGATGAGACAGATTTTGATAGGGAAAGAAACGGCAAGAAAGTGTGATGTTCAGAATGAAACCATCCCTTCGACATGTGACCTGGCACAAGTCTTCTTTTGTTCTCCACAGGACGGAGCTGCGGTCTGAAGAAGATGACGTGGGCCACGCCAAAGTGGGATGGACCGGTTGCGGAGCTGCTACCCGTCTTAGCAGCTACAAGCTTCGTCTGGACTCGCGAGGACACCACACCGTTCGTCAAGAAGATTCCCGATGCACATCACTGCAGCCGACAGATCACACACCTTTTCCCATTCACCAGCTCATCCGTACCACACCCTGGGGCCTGCTTGCGACAAATGCTACAAACAATTTCGTCCCTCCTCATCATCCTGGTGATCACCATCCAGGATGCCATGAAGATTTGACTGTTGTAGCGATGACATGATTTTAATTTGAGATTGTTTCCATTGCCTCACCCGCTGGAGGTATTTGGTCTTAGCCGCTTTTCTTGTTGCTAATTCGAGGTTGCCATTGGTTTGTGGTATACCACGGTACTTGTAGCTGTTTTCTATGTCTGCTATTATTCCTTCAGGTAATGAGACCCTTTCAGTGTGGACTACCTTGCCCCTCTTAGTCACCATCCGACTACATTTCTCCAGCCCGAATGACATTCCGATATCACTGCTGTAGATCCTGATTGTGTGGATCAGGGAGTCTATGTCCCTTTCGCTCTTAGCATACAGCTTTATGTCATCCATGTAGAGGAGGTGACTGATCGTAGCTCAATTTCTGAGGCAGTATCCATTGCCTGTCTTGGCGATTGCTTGGCTGAAGGGGCTCAGTCCAATGCAGACAGGAGTGGGGAGAGTATGTCACCTTGGTATATGCTACATTTAATGGACACTTGCGTATGTGGCTTGCCAATGACTTCAAGTGTGGTTTTCCACATCCCCATCAAGTTTGCAATGAAGGATCTTAGGGTCCTGTTGACCTTATACACCTCCAAGCATTCAGTGATCCATGTGTGTGGTATCGAATCCTAGGTTTTCTTGTAATCAATCCAGGCTGTGCACAGACCTCCAGTGTTGTCCGACTGTTCTGTCAACCAGCAGCTGATGTTTGGCGCCTCTGGTATCTCTACCAATGCCTTTCTGTTTTTACTCATGTATTGATTGATTTGTCCACTTATTTTAGCCGCAATTATGCCTGGCATGAGCTTCCATTTTGTGGAGAGACAGGTTATTGGCCGATACTTGGATGGAACTGCACACTTTGTGGGATCCTTCATGATCAGGATTGTTCGCCCTTCGGTTCGCCATCCTGGGTGGGTCCCATCCATCAGCAACTGGTTAATTTGTGCTGCTAGGCGCTCATGGAGTTTTGTGAGCTTCTTTAGCCAGTCGATGTGGACCATATCCATGCCTTTTCATACCGGAGGCTCTTTCTTGTATGTCTGCTACTGTGATGGTAAGTGGGTTCTATTCAGGGAGGTTACTGTGCTCCTCTTTCAGACTCACCAGCTATTGTGCACTGCTGTTATATGTGGCCCACTTCTCCCATATGGGAGAAGGAGGCATATGGGAAATATATATACACAGTATATATACAGGTAACATCCGATTTACGACTGGTGCGAGTTACGACCACCCGTACTTTTTACCACGACCGCCAGACCCTTTTTTTAATTCTCCGGCTGGGACTGCCACGGTTGCAGCCCAGCAAAGCTGTTGATATCTGTTGCGTGTTTGCAATGCATTTGGTAGAATAAAGACTCGAGACGGCCCTTCTTGTTTAGTTTGAACAAGTAGAATGTTTATGTGCCGGAGCACAGAGATCAAACGCTTCTCTCAGCATTGTATAAGAACTATTTTTTATCGCTGTCAAAGGACCATATGTAGTGTTGTGGCTGTGTTGCCAGATCCGCTCAACATTCAGCATGCCTCATTTATCTTAGAGAATATTACACCATTTCACAAAATGAGGATACAAAATAACTGTTTCTTCACAAAGGCGTACGACAATTTTGGCCAGCCAGCGTGTGATGGTGTTGCTATCTGCCACAATGGCATGGCGGGGGGGAGTGTTCACCTACGCAGAGGCAGGTGGGCGTCGGCGCCGGTTGAGGGTTCCCCCGACGATGTCCAGGGAAAATGCCAAGGCGGGTCGGCTGTCGGCACTCGGGCCTGACCCTGAGGTCAGCGCGACGAGAACGCCGCGTCGGACCACACCACCACTGCCTCTTTGAGACTTTTTTCCTTTTGTGTCCGCCGAATTCCGAGCGTGTGTGTTGGGCGACCTCCTCTGGCTTCTTACGTTAGCAAGGAGAGTGATTTTTCAACAGCGCATATGCGTGGGAAGCTGTGCATATTTGGAAAGGAGTGCGAATTGCTGACTTTGTGAATGACAAATGGTGCAATCTGGGCACATCACGCCCACCCTCAACACCACTTATAGCTGCACGTGCACCCACTAACTGTGGACCTCGCCTCCCTGCGCCCTCTCATGACCAGCATCCAGCAACATACAGCTGCCCTCTCAACTTACGCCATGTCCTAAACCACCACTCTGCCTCCTTGTTCCTGCCTGTCTGTCACAACCGCCCATGTGAGGAACAAACTGAGGATGAAAGTGCGGAAGGCAGCAGGTCCGGACAACATCAGTTCCTGACTCCTCAGGATCTGCTGCGACAAGCTATGTGTCATTGTCCAGCACATGTTAACCGGAACCTGAAGCTGGGCAGAGTCACACAGCTGTGAAAAGCTTTATGACTGGTCCCGGTGCCCAAGATCCCCCACCCAAAGGAGTTCAACAACTACAGACCGGTGGCGCTGACGTCTCACTTGATGAAGACTCTGGAGAGACTGGTCCTCGCCCACCTACGACTACTGGCGAGCTCATCACTGGACCCGCTAAGGTTTGATTACCAGCCCAGCATCGGTGTGGAGGACGACATTATCTACCTCCTCCACTCAGCGCTGTTGCACCTGGAGAATGCTGGGAGTACTATGAGGATCACGTTCTTTGATTTGTCATTATTTTGGCCAAAACGAATATGCGAATCAAACCTCTGAATCCCATACCGGATCGGTCGAGGCCCGGGTTAGCAACGGCCACCATTGGCACTGTTGACCTTCAGCGTGCCAGTGTTAAATGGACTACTGTTGGTCGAAGGAGAGCAGGGAGGTGTGTCCGTAGGAGAAGAGAGAAATGGAACGCCAAGAGTATAGAACTAAATGCAGGAATGTATCGTTATTATTATTATTGTATATATTATTGAATATTGTGAGTTTCTGTCAAACTCCGCCTCCCCTCACCCTGTAAAAGTGCATCCTGTATTTCATGTGTCACTGCTCCATTTCAATGGCATTTTCGCCTACCCATCTATCGACTTCTATTCATCTATTGTTGATGGCGACCCTGTGTACATAGTAGTTAAATTACAAATGACAAGACAGGGTGTGCAGTATCTGGTTGACTGGGAAGGCTACGGTCCAGATATGCATGAATGGATAGCCTACTTCCAGATCCTGAATCTATCATTTATCCACTGTTTTCATGCAGCTCATCTCTCTAAGATAGGTCATCTGCCACGTAGTGGGAGGGAGGTACTGTCATGTTCTGTGTGCGTTTTTTTTTTTCCGGCTCCAAATCGAGTGAAGGATGTCCCCATCCTGCGGGGGAACCTGTTCAAGCCTTGCCATTTATTTACTAGTCTCTTGTGAGATGATTGGGCTTCTTTTCTGTTCATGCTGAAGTGTTGTTTTCTAGACCTTCTAATGGTCATTCTTGCTCACCAACTTCCTGGTTTTGTTAGTATCCTTCATATTTTAGTCATTTGATCTTGCTTTGGTTTGTTGTGTGTTGTCATTTCATCTGTACTTTCTTTTACCTTGCGTTTTACATGCAGTTTTTGTTTAGGCTTTGTTTTTCATGAATCCTGAAGCAGAGTATTTTTTGTTTGGACTTTGTTGGTTTTGTGTATTTGCTAATCAATATTTTTGTTGTTTGTTGTTTTTTCAGTTTGTTTCAAAATATTACTCAGCTCTCCAACATGACAAAGGGACGCTTTAATTGGCTGAACATTGGCACCTTCAGTACATAATACTTCTGTATTAAAAAATGTGTGTAAAAATATCCTTCAAAATAATCCAGAAATGATTTTTTACTTGTTTTCTGGCTACATTAAGCAGGACCATGGAGACCTGTGTAATTGACAGTAATCATCCCATTAATTCAGACCTGTAAGAGGAAGAGTTTTGGTCCGAGTTTAAAATAAAATGGTTGACTTTAATCAAGGATTACTTGGCTCCAGCAGAGGACTGTCACCATTGATTGTAGAGGTGTAAAAACGCTACACATCTCCTCGTGTTCGATAACCATGATCAATTCTGACAAGAAAATTGGATATGCATCCTTAATTATGGACACTCCAATCTCTGAAAATATCAGTGTGTTAAGCACAATATTTTAGCTTTTAGTGCATTAGTGCTAATGATGATAGCAATTATTAGTAGCACAAAATCCAAAATGTTTTATATTTTCACAGGTTGTAGAAGACTTGAGTAGGGATGTGCAAATGAATCTTTTGGATTATCAATCATAGTTTTCAAACAATTAGCAACCCAAAATGTATTTCTTCGAGACCCGTGGCAGCTAGTTCTGTCAGCGAGCACGGTCGACCGATCTGGTCGGAAGATGGGAGACCAGCTCTGACAGATGCAGAGCTAGAGTTTGACAATGATTTTTGTACAATTGGACTGTAAAATTTGTGTCCAGTTCCTTTATTGACATCACATCAAGATGTGAGTGGAGAGAGGCGGGAGCATCCATACCGCTGAAATAAAATGGATGTTTCATGACCAGTTACTTATTTACTAACTCCTTCCAAGATAATTTAAGTTGAAATGAACCTCATTTAATTTCCCAGACAATACAGAAAGAGTATTTTTAAGTGAAACGTCAATACCCTTAATTTTACTGATGAAAACATTGTCATTATTTGATTGAAAAAGAATATTAATTTAAAGAAAGGGCAGCAGAACTAAAATGAAAAACAATTTAATGTGGTCGTCTGTGTAAGCTCTCAGTCGTACAGGAGTGGTCCATTGATGAGAAGGTTTCTTCAGCCGTCATCTGTACTTCTTTGAAGGTGTCGGATGTTTCGCTTCTTATCCAAGAGGCTTCGTCAGCGAACTAAACATTTTTGCTGGTAGTTTTGGCCCTCTATATATCCCTACTGTCCAGATGTGACGGTGCCAGACTCTGCTATGATTGGTCCCTGCTCTCAGGTTGGGGGGGAGCAGAGGACTACTCCCTGCAGCTACACTGATTACTTCTATTGTCCTGCCTGATTATGGGGTCTACCACTGGCCTGAATGCCCCATTTGCTCTGGTATCACCTCATCAGCATAACTAAGCCTATGTTGATCTGTTGTACGAACGATCCAAATTGAACCTCATCGCATCATGGCGATTTAGTGAAGGGTTTTGCTGTTTTATGAAAATAGCTTCTTTTACTCTCCTTTCAAACCATATACAGTAAAGTCTCATTGTATCGATATTCCCGGGAGTTAGAAAAAATGTCGATATATCCGTCCTGCGCCGAACTGCATTAACAAAAGCCGCCAAAGGAGGGCATCCAAGCGCCATATAAGAAACGGAGCTGGCCATGAGCTCGCCATTTTGTGCCTCTTTTTTTTAGGTGAGAGATGTTACCCCAATGTTGCCTCAAAATGGCACACATAATTTCTTTAATCTGAAGCCATTGTTTGGATTCACAAGTAATGCAAGACGTCTTGGCGTGAAGTCATTTTTATTGGTGTTTTGCATTTGAATAAAAAGTGACATCGGTTGTCCTTTAATACACAGTATGGAATGTACAGTAATTTTCAAAATCATCATGCTTCAGCGGACAAAACAAGAAACATTGTTGCAAAAAACGATTGCATTCATACAGTACAGTGGGCATGTACATAACACAAGAGGGAAACTGCAACGCTTCCATCTTACTGTATTATGTATGCAATTTAAAAAAGTCATCAATCTTCTGCTTCCCATTTTTACCTTTTAACACAAACACTTCAATCTCGTCTGCTACACACGAGCTGGCGTCTGAAAATGAAAATGGCTCTGCTACACGGGTGCTGGTCACGTAACAAACTCGCGTGACCAAGTCACGTGACCAAGTCGACCAATGGCGCGACCGATACAGATTTCAATAATGGTGTTACTGTATAGAAACCCCTAAGCAAATATTGATTCATCTTAAATATCTTTTGTATCGATATAAACATAGCAAAATGGCCGGCGGGAGATGAAAAAGAGCACCGTAGTAACCGGATTATCGTAAAAACCACGAATCGTACTAAACGGAACTAATTATACATAAAAAGACTAGAAATGTGCACGGGAAATGAAAATAGTGTTGTAATAAGCAGTATTATCAATATAAACAATATCGATATAACGAGACTTTACTGTATTTTCTTTCGCTAAGGTTTTACTTCATTGTCGTCAATGCACAGTAGGGATATATATATAGGGCCAAAACTACCAGCAAAAATGTTTAGTTCGCTGACGAAGCCTCTTGGATAAGAAGCGAAACATCCGACATCTTTAAAGAAGTACAGGTGACAGCTGAAGAAACCTTCTTATCAATTTAATGTGGTCATTAATATTATCATTGCTAGTTATAATTATTTACATGCATTGAGGTATGGCGGGTTGTGTAGTGAGGCTCTGCTATGCATAGATTCTACAATTGTGAACTCAGTGACACTAAAAATAAGGTTAACCTAAGTAGCTTTCTGCTGCACCACATATTACATTTTTTTGGTCATTTCCTTTCATTGTTTTTCTTTCTTCCTCTCCCTGTTTCTTTATCTCTAAATCATTGTGCATGTAAAAATACATACCTCCTTTCCTACATATTTTCTTGCCCGGTTTTCTTGCACATTCCTTGGATATTCTTTTGACTGTAAAATGAATAGAAGACTAAAGAAATAATGTGGCCCCCTGGACACACATTGCAGAAGTTTTGGCATGCACACACACCAAGAGAAACACAGAGAAAGGCGCACAATGACACAGACTCTCACACGCAAACACACACTCACGTATGCACATACGCACACACTGTCGCTCTCTCTCACAAACACACACAAACACAAACACACAAACACACGTAAAATGTATTTAATGTGATTGTCATATGAAAAATCAATGTGGGAAAAATGAAAAGTGGCATCATATGAGGACGGTTCTGTTAACTTGTTTGTGAAGTATAGCCATGGCTAAGGCTTCGTTGAATGGCTCAAAACCAGGGGAGTACAGATTCAACGTCCCTGGGTATCAGTCCTGCTTGATTTTCATTTGGCTCTTCTTATCCTTTTTTTAAATCAGGTGTTTTGCAGCAGGGAGGGATGGAAAACAGGCAGGACAGAAAGGGCCGCGAGGATGAGAGCTGGACATGCCGGCACAGTCGGAAGGTAATATAGAAGACCAGCTATTTCAGAGAAGTGAATGCTAGGGTTTTCAAGTCTATTTTCCTGTCAAAAATCCATGGTCGTTTCTCAGATCTAATAACTTAAAAGTTGACAGAAAACTGCCATTCTCCAGTTACCAAAACGCAACCACTTTTTGACATTTTAATTAAAGTCTGATACTTGAATATTTAAAAATGATCTTAGGACAAATCATTCCTTGTCTTATGCCTCTAAATTATAATATCAAAACACAAAAAACTGTCCAACAGAGACAGAAAGCATGACTGAGATGCCTTGTGAATTATTTACGGTTTTTTCACATCTACATTTGCACAGTATACAGTTGACATTTTTATTTTGTTATGCTTAGAATATCTTGTTTTCTATCCTTTCACTCCCACCCCAACCCCATCCCTCTTCAATTGCTGCTGTGGACTGCAAATTTCCCCATTGCGGGACGAATAAAGGTATTCTGATTCTGATTCTGATTCTGATTTATACATTTACATTTAATTTCTAAGCGCCTTTCAAAACTCTTAAGGTCACTTTACAGTCACACAGTAAGTTTTTTTCTGTGGGTGAGCAGCGGCAGCCACACACGCCAGCGTTCACTCAACCCGGAAGTAACTCAAATAGATAGAAAGATAGCTAGCTAGCTAATGGGGTAGCTAATTAATAGCTAATAGACGAAGCAGTGTGTAACGCCATCACTCCAGAAAAGGACGTGGATGGCTTCCATATCGTGAATATTGGCAAACTGTGTCTTAACCAGAGATCCATGGTGCCTTCCATACCTGCGGCTGTCTGGGAGATCATTAAAGGACAACCGACAGCATTTTTTTGTTTCCTAACTGACATCAGAAAAACGTTTTATAGCATCTAAAATACCCAAGACGCGCAGGCTGATATTTCTAGTCAATTGCAAAACACCAATAAAATGACTGTAAAGTGTCCTTGAGAGTTTTGAAAGGCGCTTAGAAATTAAATGTATTATAAAGTGTCCCAAAACTAATTCAAAATGACCTCAGAGTTGGCGAGTTTCAGAAGGTCCCGCCCCCTTGTTCGTGACGTCACGCCATGACGTCTTGCCTTGCTCCAGACACAAAACAATAGCTTCAGAGAGTTCAGATTCAGAGAAGATGCTTTCTTGTTACTCATCCAGTTATGAATATGATTCAAATAGTTCTGAAGCGGGAAGCATAAATGTTTGTCATCGATTAAAGAAGTCCTTCCGTATCAATTC
>NC_142740.1:10132699-10237699 GCF_051943395.1 Hippocampus bargibanti
GAGGTTATGTGCCGGCCTGCCTGCCCCACTGGCAGTCGGGCAACGCAGGAAGGACTTGCCGCTGCAAACGACCGTATTCTTACGGAGAGACGTCAGGAGGCTGGTGGTCCTCCGCCCCATTGAAGACCAGCATGGCCCAGCCAGGCCTGACATTGGTTTCGTTGACTGATGTCACTCTGGTTCTGTAGGCACTGCCCCCCAATGTCATTGCCCCCACACCTTCAGGGCTGGGAGGTGCAAGCCTAGCGCTGCCACCAGGTCCCACACTTGCACATACACGAAGTAAGAAGATGAAAACATGCACCTAACCATACCCTGACAGTACATCTGCTCTGTCAAGGTAGGTGCCCGAACATTGACATTGGCATCATCTTCTTCGTGTGCAGTAAGAATGGACTTTTACCTGATGTGGAGAAAAAAAAAAACTATTGTAATATGATTTAATGTTGGGTGACCTCTCTGATTCGTCAGTCGATCAAGTGGGAGGTGTTGTGTAAATAGGCAATCACATGTTAGACTTGGCTTTACAAGCAGGCTTGAAAGATGTTAATCCGATCAGCCGGTGAGTGGGTGTGGAGATAAATGCTGTCTGAACCAGGTGGGTCTTGTTAGCCAAGGGAGACACACCGCCGGTGAGTTTCATTCCACATTCTACCTTTCTGTTGATTATAACTAAAATAATGTCAAAGTAGTGATAGAAATTATTGTGAATGAGTTGCATTCATGTTCTGTGTTTCCATTTGTAGGTTTATGACCTACTTCACTGCTCGTTACCAAACAAAAAAGAACCAATGTATTCAAAACTCAATCAACAATCAACAAGAGTGAGTTGAGTTGCGCTCGTGCTCGTTTTGTCGTTCGAGCGCTGGCTTGTAGTGATGTGCCGTTCGCAAACGTATCGGCTTTTATAGCCCTCTCTTTGAAGTGAACGACCTTCGGTTAAAGTCGCACGTGATTGGTCAAAACCTGTGGTAGGAGACACACACGCACGCGCAGACACACAGGTCTATAAATAAAGTCACATACATTTTAAGAATGATATACTGTATTGTATCTTTTTTGTAGTAATGTAGCCGTTGAGGAAGGAATACACACGACTGAATGTAGGTGTCTATTCCAACGGCTAACAAGTAGATCTGATCTCAATGTAGAAAATGCAGTGAAATATACTTAACATAACACGCCCCCTGCTGTGCACCTGCTGGGTGAAATGCCTGGTCCTAGTGCTTGCCACAGTAAATTAATTTAAGCCACAACAAAAAAAGAAAAACTGAAGAGCGATATGGGAGCCGAAAGTGACAGATCTTTTTGGTGAGCCGAGCCAAAAGAAACAGCTCTCTAAAAGGAGCCGTAATGCCCATCACTGATTGTCTGATATTGCAATACGGACACAAAACACGCGCATCGTATAGGGTGCTTCCTTTTCTGTGAAGTCACAAAACCCCGTGGTTTATCTTCCTCCAATTAAATCACTCCTCAGACACCGGAAGAGGAACACCACCAGGAAGTACAAAGAGCGCGCGAAATGTTTGTACTTAATCTCTCGTTTTCAGTCGACGCCGGGGCAATCCGGTGTTCGTCGATGTTGTGCATGTCAGCGGTAGACTTTGGTGCATTCTGTTGCACAGTTGCGTGGGCACTTGTTTTGTCTTGTCTCTTGCCGCACCTCGATTGTGCGTCGGCCTCTTTTATCGCAGATTCGTTTGTCGGAGCTTGTTCTCATGCCGTTGATTCTAAGCCTTTTGTTTTCGACATTGTCGCTATTGCTGCTTGCCTCTGCCGCTTCCTGAACCCCTGCAGTTGTGGGAAATTTTGTGTTTGGATGTTGCATTTTGGGTCTCCTTCGTTGCATTGTTCGTAATGCACACAAGGTGGACACTGCGCGCAGTGTTTGCTTTTGACTCGCAATGTTTGCTTTTGACTTGCAAAGTATGCTTTTGACTCGCTATGTTTGTTTTTGACTCGCAATGTTGCTTTTGACTCGAAATGTGTTTGCCCCGCCGCCCCCCCCCCCACACACACACACACACACACACCACATGCGCGGACGCGCGCACGCACACACTCACACAATGTTTTGGCGCGCGCGCCCACACAAACACACACACACAAACACACGTTCACTGTTGTGTAAATAGGCAATCACATGTTAGACTTGGCTTTACAAGCAGACTTGAAAGATGTTAATCCGATCAGCCGGTGAGTGGGTGTGGAGATAAATGCTGTCTGAACCAGGTGGGTCTTGTTAGCCAAGGGAGACACAGCGCCGGTGAGTTTCATTCCACATTCTACCTTTCTGTTGATTATAACTAAAATAATGTCAAAGTAGTGATAGAAATTATTGTGAATGAGTTGCATTCATGTTCTGTGTTTCTATTTGTAGGTTTATGACCTACTTCACTGCTCGTCTACCAAACAAAAAAGAACCAATGTATTCAAAACTCAATCAACAATCAACGAGAGTGAGTTGAGTTGTATCAGTGTGGTCTCTCTAGGATCCCTTTCGGTGAGAAAACGTGGAAACGTAAATTGACCGAACATTCACACATCAGCAAAGGTGAGTTAAACCGAGCCTCTTCATCCCTTAATAATCTGAGAGCGTTAATGTGTTTGTTCATTTCATTGTGTATTCTTTTTTCATTTAACTAATTGCTTTTTAACTTAACTGATTGCTTATCCCAAGGAGGATGCTTTTTCCACACTCCTGGTAATTCATCAGCAAAGGTAAATTAAACCGAGCTGCTGGACCGTCAGGACATGATTACCTGTCTCTTGAGGCAATGCCCCCTAGACAGACTGGGAACAGGTACAATTTAGTTTACTGCTCGTTTTTTTTCACTTAAAACCTCTGAAATGTTGACGTCACTCCATGGTTGTAGGTGAGGCTTCAGAGGTCAAACAGCACATACAAGCATGATACAAGCTACTTTGACAGTACACCACATTTCAGATTATATGAAGCCACTTTTGAAATGCAAAAATAGGTGTGTGTATCTTGACTGTTTTTTTCCAGATGTGCAGCAGCACAGAACATTTGGCTACACTATCCAATTTGAGCTTCTCATCTGATCGCAGTCACAGCGAGGACTAAGAGCTTCGTCCCTCGATAGGTCGAGCAGACGCCGTTCTGGAGCCCAGACTCCCGGGATGCATTGCCAGGTACTCAACGCCGTCTTAACATGTCAGTTCTACTTTTTGCATTGCAGGTTTATTTCTTTATTAATTTTGATGGTTTATTTTTATTTTATTGTTTTTATTTTATTTTGGGTGACTCAACTGGCCAATATATTGGTACTTGGTTGTTGCATCTTCGGTTTGCTGTTTGTATTGAGGGTTTGTTTTTTTTATTGATTTTTTTTTTTTTGTTTTAGATTTATTTGTATTTAATTTTGAATTTATTTGTATTGTATTTTTCTTTTATTTCTTTGTGTATCAACTGGTCAATATATTGGTACTTGGTTGTTGCATCTTCCAGGTTTGCTGTTTGTATTGAGGGTTTGTTTTTTTTATTCATGGTTTTTGTTTTATATTTATTTGTATTTTATTTAGAATTTATTTGTATTTTTATTTTTTTTCTTTGTGTGTATCAAGTTGTCAATGTATTTGTACTTGTATTTGCATCATTGCTGTTTTCATGTTCTGAATGTTTTTGTTGGTTTCATGATTTGTTAGAACTGACGCGTCATTTATTTTTTTGCATTGAGCGTTTATTTGTTTTTTATTTTCTGTTTATTTTTTGTTTGCTGATGCGGTTCATGATTTGAGCCAATTTCATTCTTCTCCACTCTCTGTACTCTAAACCTTTCCCTCAAACCTCTCTTGACCACAACTGTGTGGAAACCCTGGCCTTCATGCTTGGCCAACATGAAGGCCTAACAAGCTGGGTTGCTTGTGCACATTTTTCCCCCCCCGTGAGCCGTCACCTTACCGTGGTGGAGGGGTTTGCGTGTCCCAATGATCCCAGGAGCGAGGTTGTCTGGGGCTTGATGCCCCTGGCAAACAGGTCGGAGGTGAGGGACCAGACTAAGAACGGCTCAACAGACTTCTTATAAAGATAAATTGATCTGAATTTCTCTTGCCCGGATGCGGGTCATCTTCCCCCACACCGTGGACAATAAAAGTGACCTGGTGCAGCAGTCCAGACAAGTCTCAGTTGATGGTAAGTCACAATAACCTGAAAGCAATTTTAATAAGATGCATCTTTAATTTAATAAGATACACTTGGAGACTGCTGTCTCCAAGTTTTCTGGTGTGCTCAACTGTTTAGAATTTCTCTCTTTCTGTTTTTTTCTGCTTTTTCCTCTTCTTTCTTTTATCTATTTGATTGGATTGGATTTGCCTTTATTAGTCTCGCAGTGGAGAAATTTACATTTCACAGCAGCAAAGTTATGAAAGGAATGAAAGTAGAAACACAAAGTACAGGAGCTGCTGGAAAGGCAGCCACTCTTGCAGCGCCGTCTTGAAGTAAAAAAAAAAAAAATAACAAATAACATTTTCTCTGTCTTCTCTCTTTTCTCCATTTTCGCGCTGCGGCTAGAAACAATCGCGAACACAAAAGGAAAAAATACAAAAGTGAGAAGACGTCTGTGTAAGCTCTCAGTCGTACAGGAGTGGTCCATCGATGAGAAGGTTTCTTCAGCCGTCATCTGTACAGATTTGAAGGTTTCGGACGTTCCGCCTCCTATTCAAGAGGCTTCGTCAGCGAACTAAAGTCTGACTGGTCGTATCGGCCCTATTTATATATCCATGGTTGGGGGGAGCAGAGGACCACTCCCTGTGGCCCCACTGATTGTTCATACATTCCTGACTGACTGGCCCATTTCCCCCACTCCCACCGTATCACCTCATCAGCATTACGAATGTTGCCTAACCTGTTTGTTAACACTGATTCACTGTGGTGGCCCCTGAAGGGAAAAGCCTAAAGGAAAAGAAGATGAAGAAGAAGTGGCAGTTTTGGGCGACTCTAAGTCATTTTATTGGTGTTTTGCGTTTGGCTAAAAATATCAGCCCACGTGTTTTGGGTATTTTAGATGGTCCAAAACGTTTTTCTGATGTCAGTGAGGAAACAAAAAAATGGTGTCGGTTGTCGTTTTAGGCTGTGTTTGAAAACAATGCTGGCAGCCAGTATAAAATATTGAGTGTTTGGCAAAAAATGTGGACATGGGAGCAAAGTGTCATTTCTTTGGCATCATCCAATAAAATGAAAAATACACTAATATGAATGTGAGACATGTATGTGTGTGTGTGTGTGTGTGTGTATGTGTGTGCGTTAACTGAAAGGCTCGTGGTTCAAGCCCACCCAGGGACGATCTCCATCATGTCTGATTCTTTGGCCAGGACGGTCCTGGAAGTCAAAACTTAATTTAGCATTTTTTTAACCCTAGCAAGAGTCTCTGTGGCAGAGTTGCTTAGTGCGTTCGGCTGTAAACTGAAAGGTTGACGGTTGCGACCTCCTACTCCCATATGCCTTTCCAGTATCCTTCAGTTTCCAACCTTGGAGGGTCTGCTCTACTGTTAGAGCCCTGCCACTGGGCTTTCGCAGGTTGTGTTGCGAACAGCCTGTTTATTCTTCTGGCCTCATTCTCTTTCGTGTACCGCCTCCAACCATCTTCTCACAGTTGCTCTTGTAGCCAAGCATCTCAAGGATCACTGATGCTGAAGCGCATATGAGCTCATTGGTTTCTGTGATCGTTCCGGTCGGGATCGCCCTCAGTGCTGCAGTCAGTTTCCGGACACAGCTATGATAGGTCCCTACTCTCAGGTTGAGAGTATTTGACAGTTGCTTAGAAGAAACGTTCTCATCGATGGACCACTCCTGTACGACTGAGAGCTTACACAGACGTAAAACTTAATTTAGCATTTTTTTAAACCCAGGAAGAGTCTAGGTCAGACATCGGCAACCCGTGGCTCTTTCACCCCCCTCTGCTGCGGCTCCCTGTGGCTGTGATTATGGTGATTATAAATAATACAAAATAAAACGAATTCAAATTTTTTCTCGCACATAATATACCTCACAACCATTGACAGTGGACGTATATCCGGTCACAACCACCAAATTGCGCACGATTTCTTGAATTTTTTGACCCTAGGTAGGCCAACTATGGATAAATCTAAGAAAAGAAAAGTGTCTGAAGAAAACAGAGCGTTTAATGATACGTGGGCAGATTCGTTCGCCTTCACTGCTGACGAGACGGGTTTACCGGTATGCTTAATATGTAGTGAGAAGTTAGCAAACAACAAAAAGTCAAATGTCGCAAGACATTTCCAGAACAAACACACAGCCTTTGCTCAAAAATATCCGGATGGAGATGAGAGAAAAAGAGCCGTTTCGGAACTGATGCGGAAGGCTGATCAGAGCAAAAATCATTTTATGAAGTGGATGAAATCTCCAAATTCAGCTACACATGCTAGTTTTGTGGCTGCTCAGGAAATAGTCAGGCACGGGAAGCCGTTCACAGACGGAGAATATATAAAAGAATCATTCATTAAGATGTCAGAACATCTATTCACAGACTTTAAAAACAAGAGTGAAATTGTGCAGAAAATCAGGGACAGACATCGCTCACGCACAGACGACAGCTTATCGTCCTGTGTAAAGATGAAGGTAACGTCATACAGCCCTTATGTGCAGAGGCTGTGCGCTGAGGTGCAGGAGCAGAAATCACATTAACCAGGTGATAAATATTGTATTTGCCATTTAGCAAATATTCTTTTTTTTTCAAATAGACATTGAGTATTATATTTGAAAGTAATCTTCAACCCAACGTCTTTTTTTTTTTTGTTTAAAATGTTTTTGTTGCGTGCAGAAATGTAATTTCGCTTCTCTGTAACAGTTCATTGATTCATAAATGCAACACACGATAGTTTGTTTATGCATATATAAAGGTAAAAAACGATGATGAAAAGATGCAGTGTTGTCTTCATTTTAAATGTCAAAAGGATTTTGTGGCTCCCACTGTTTTCTGTGGGAAATGGGTCCAAATGGCTCTTTGAGTCGTAAAGGTTGCCAACCCCTGGTCGAGGTGGTGTAGTCGGTTAGTGCGTTCGGCTGTTACCTGAAAGGTTGACGGTTCAAGCTCACCCAGGGATGATCTTGATTAGCTCTGATTCTTTGGCCAGAACACTCCTGGAAGTCGAAAATGAGTTTATTTTTTTTTTACCCATAGCAAGTGTCTCTGTGGCGCAATCGTTTAGTGTGTTCGGCTGTTGACTGAAAGGTTGGTGGTTCAAGCACACCCAGGGACAATGTTGATTAGCTCTTATCCTTTGGCCACAACACTCCTGGAAGTCAAAAATGAATTTAACATTTTTTTTCCCAATAACAAGTGTCTCTGTGGCGCAATCGGTTAGTGTGTTCGGCTGTTAACTGAAAGTTTGGTGGTTCAAGCCCACCCAGGGACGATGTTGATTAGCTCTTATTCTTTTGCCAGAACACTCCTGGAAGTCGAAAATGAATTTTTTTATTATTTTTTTTTTTAAACCCATATCACGTGTCTCTGTGGCGCAATCGGTTAGCGCGTTCGGCTGTTAACTGAAAGGTAGGTGGTTCAAGCCAACCCAGGGACGATGTTGAGTAGCTCTTATTCTTTGGCCACAACACTCCTGGAAGTCGAAAATGAATTTAACAGTTTTTTGCCAATAACAAGTGTCTCTGTGGCGCAATCGGTTAGCCCGTTCTGCTCTTAACTGAAAGGTTGGTGGTTCAAGCCCCCCCAGGGATGATGTTGAGTAGCTATTATTCTTTGGCCAGAACGCCCCTTGAAATCGAAAATTAATTGTACGCTTTTTTACACCTAGTAAGTGTCTCTGTGGCTCAATTGGTTAGTGTGTTTGACTGATAACCGTAAGGTTGGGGTTCAAGCCCAACTAGGGACGATCTACCTTATCTCGAATTTTTTTGCCAGAACGGTCTCCGTAGTAAAAAATTAATACCCCGGGATGATTTTCATTATATCCGATTCTTTGGCCAGAACGGTCTCGGAAGTCGAAAATTAATAATGCATTTTTTACACCTTTTACACCTTCGGCTGGTAACCTGAAGTTTGGTAGTTCAAGCCCCCCCAGGGATGATCTTGATTATATCTGATTCTTTGGCCAGAGCAGTCCCGTAAGTTGAAAATTAATTTTGCATTTTTTTCACCGAGCAACCGTCCGTCTCTGTGGCGCAAATGGTTGGAGTGTTAGGCTCTATCTAGCGTTAGGCGTATATCAGCTCATTGGTTTCCATGATCGTTTCGGTCGGGATCGCCCTCACTGCTGCATTCACAGTTTCCATGAGACTTTCAGGTGGTACTTCACATAGCCTTTGTAATTGGATTCTTGGTTGTCCAGTTTTCATTCTGTTCACCACAAATAAAGTCATAAAAGAACCCAACTTCATTGATGTTTTTTGTGACAAATAAGTATCTGTTCCAATCACTCTAAATTGTCCTCAGCTATGAGTGAGTGCGGATGGTTATTCATGTCTATGTGCTCTGTATTGCTTTGCATAAGTGGGTTCGGTAAATGATACAACTTCTGGATAGAGTTGAGGTTCTTTATTAGAACGGCTGTGTTGGTTGGAGGGAGAAGGCAATTGACATGTGTGGCTCTCGTAGGCTCTCATCAGACTGACTTGCAGCAGCGCGAATGCACCTTTGGTTTATAGCCAGGCATCACTAGTAGAACATGCTAATACGATTTGCTCATATCATTACATGCTCTACGATTGGCTGACAACCGGTTTGGGGTGTTCCCGCCTGCTAGCAAAAGACATCTGGGATCGCTTTTTTGTTCGCCTGGCGAACGATTGTAAGGATCAGTGAATTGGAAAATGGATGGATTGTCTCTGGTACTATTTTGTCAGACTCCAGTTATTTCTGCGACCACTGTGGCTTTTTCTTTTAGGGGGTTACAAGCACATTTTATCACTGTAGCTAAGTGAAAAATGAAACTTGTCAGATGGTGTCAATGCGTATGGTTGTTATGTGTTGGCTTTCTTACTTACTACCCTAGTTGAAACTCAGCTGAGATTGGCTTCAGATCCCTGGCTCCATGACATGAAAAATGTAACAGAAACAGGATTAAGAACAGACATGATAAAATCTTAAAATGATAATTGTGTCTTAAAGAGGTTGACAGTGAGGCCTGGACACCCCTGCACGTTGCTGCATCCTGCGGCTACCGTGATATTGCAGAGTATGTCGCTATTATCGGCGCTCTTCAACACTGTTTAGAGCAGCCAAACGAACATTCGTTTGGCAATTTGCATACTCGCCACACGGCAGCCAATCAGAAGCCTGTTTCGTGCTTCGGACTATAACGTGACTGAAAAGTGTACTTGAACGTTTTGAAAGCTCAGAAAGAGGAGTCCACGTGGCTTGTAGCAGTTTGCTTGTAGCTTTTGCGTTATTGAATAAGACCAATGTTTGATTTGAAAATCATATTTTTTTTTCTTTTTTTTCCTTGAAGATGTCGGCCACCCGGGCCGAGACGTTTTGAAAGTTGTACGCCCCGGGGCCTCCGGGCAGACGTTATTTAAAACACTGGTGAAAAGGCTTGCATATGAAACACACCTGGAAGCAG
Organism: Hippocampus bargibanti; assembly: GCF_051943395.1. Lineage (NCBI taxonomy): Eukaryota > Metazoa > Chordata > Actinopteri > Syngnathiformes > Syngnathidae > Hippocampus > Hippocampus bargibanti. Next base: position 10,142,264 of record NC_142740.1, read on the forward strand.
CACAAGGGAAAAGTATTGAAAGGAAGCTGAAAGACAATTTAAAATTATTGACTAAAAATTCATGGACAAAATATAATTAACATTGGTCTGTAATTTGGCTATTTTTAGGCCGGCAGAGAAGGCCTTGCAGGCCCACCACTGATGCACACACACACACACTCGGTGCTCGGTGAAAAAAATGCAAAATTAATTTTCAACTTACAGGACTGCTCTGGCCAAAGAATCAGATATAATCAAGATCATCCCTGGGGGGGGCTTGAACCACCAAACTTCAGGTTACCAGCCGAACGAGCTAACTATTTGTGCCACAGAGACTGTCACTAGGTGTAAAAAATGCATTATTAATTTTCGACTTCCAGGAGCGTTCTGGCCAAAGTATGAGAGCTAATCAAGATTATGCCTGGGTGCGCTTGAACGGTCAACCTTGCAGTTCACAGCTGAACGCACTAGAGGTGGCTTGAACCCCACCCTTAAGGTTATCAGTCAAACACACTAACCAATTGCGCCACAGAGACTCTTGCTAGGTTTAAAAAAATATTGAAAAGTATTGACTTCCAGGACCGTCCTGGCCAAAAAATCAGACATGATGAAGACCATCCCTGAGTGGGTTTATACCACCAACCTTTCGGTTAACAGTCACATGTGTTAAGCAATTGTGTCAGAGAGACGCATGCTAGTTGTAAATTAATGCAAAATTAATTTTTGACTTCCGGGAGCGTCCTGGCCAAAGAATCAGACATAATGAAGTTGGTCCCTGGGGGGGCTTGAACCACAAACCTTTAAGTTAACAGCCGACTGAGCTAACCAATTGCCACAGAGACACTTCCTAGGTGTGCCAAGCAAGTGTCCATCAAATATGGCATCTGCCAAGGTGATGCACTCTCCCCACTGCTGTTCTGCAGAGGACTGAACCCCCTCAGCCAAATAATCGCCAAGACAGGCTATGGACACCGCCTCAGAAATGGAGCTACGATCAGTCACCTCCTCTCCATGGATGACATAAAGCTGTATGCTAAGAGCGAACGGGACTCCCTGATCCACACAACCAGGATCTACAGCAGTGACATCAGGATGTCATTCGGGCTGGAGAAATATAATCGGATGGTGACCAAGAGGGGCAAGGTAGTCCATACTGAAGGGGTCTCACTCCCTGAAGGAACAATAGCAGACATTGAAAACAGCTACAAGTACCTTGGTACACCACAAGCCAATGGCAACCTCGAATTAGCCATAAGGAAAGCGGCTACAACCAAATACCTCAAAGGTATTCTTCGGCAAGTCCTAAGAAGCCAGCTCAATGGAAAGAACAAGACCCGGGCAATAAATAGCTATGCCCTGCCAGTGATCATATACCCTGCAGGAATATTTAGGTGGCCAAAGAAAGAGATTCAGAGGTACAACACAAATTCCGAGGTGAAGGACCCCAGGCTGCCAGATCAGAGGAAGAGGTTAGACCAGAGATTGGGAGGCAAGCCCCAATGAATGATGAGATGCTGAGATAAGAGATAAAATCATGGCAAGATTGAGGACTGGAGAACCCGTGTGGGTTGTCTCCGAGTACTCCGGTTTCCTCCCACATTCCAACAATATGCATGACAGGCAGATTGAACACTTGAAATTATTCCTTGACGTGTGTGTGAGCGTGGATGGTTGTTCATTCTTTGTGTACCGTGAAATTGGCTGGTAATCAGAATCAGAACCAGAATCATCTTTATTGCCAAGTATGAAGAACACAAGGAATTTGTCTCCGGTAGAACACGCTGCACTAGCTCAGGGGGTCCCCCACCTACTGCCCAAAGAGGGCTGGGAAAGGCTCCAGCAACCCCCTGCGACCCTGGTGAGGATAAATGGCTTGGGAAATTGATGGATGAATGAATTAAATACTGTCTATGTACTTAAATGTACATCTTCCTTGCAAACCTGAATGTTTGGCAAAATGTAAGGGCTCATGAAATTCAGAATGTTCTGATATTCAAAACTGTGATAAGTTAATTAAAACACATTAATTTAGGAATTCATTATTTTTAAAATGGCCACAAGAAATTTGGAAAATATCTGCACAGCAGTGTTCATTCTTGATCACAGGTGTCAAAATCAAGGTCCTGGCACCACATCCGGACTGACAAATAATTTTGTCATGAAAAAAAACAAATCGAGCCTGTCAACTTCCACAATGCTTGCTAAAAACGAATTTACCAAAAATTCTAACTGTCATATGTAATAAATAATAAGGTTTTCAATTATTTGAAACTTGAAGTTATCCTTTACATTTTTTTGTGTACTGTTTATTTCACAGTTATGAAACATTTACATGGTTACAGTCGCGGTTCCAACGGCCCTCTAAAGGAAAATGTAAAAATTGAAAAGGGAAACGATTCTTTTGGCAGAGGCGCAACCCGTTGACAGATGTGCCTCTTTTAAAAGTTTGACACCTCTGTGACGGGTAACAATGAGTAAAACAGGAGGTGATTCGGTGAAGTGATTTATTTTGTTGTGTTATTCCTTTTAAGTCAATGCAAGGCTTGACTTACACATGCGCTGATGCATCAACACTGCAAATCCATCACTTAACCAATCTAATACAGTGAGACCTCAACTTACGAACTTGATCGGTTCCCATACAGAGTGTGTAAGGCGAAAAGTGTGTATCTAAAAAAAAATTCCCATAGGAAACCATTAAAATGGGAATAATCCGTTCCCGGGTTTCCATAAAATATACTTTTCAACTAAATAAGCCTTAAAACTACACACAACATACCTTATTCTATGTATAATAAATGTGCTATTGTATTGTAATGAAAGAAATACACTGCATTGTATCATAAAGTCACTTTGTGATGGTCATTGATGGATTGATGGAATGGCGTTGGAGGTCGAAGGTCAAAGGGAATTGCTGTTTACAAAGAGAGGCACATTACATGAGGACTGTAATTAAAGAAATAAACTGTGTTGTAAAATAAAGTTTTATTTACCTTTTTGATGGTCGTTGATGGCTTATGGAAAGAGAGTCACCCAAGGACTGTTGGTAACTTAACCCCTGGTGCTGTTTGGTCGTGTGCTTCCGCCGAAGATCACTCCGCCAGCCGTGGTGGGTGTGTATTATGAAAATAGTGCTTATCATAAGGTTTAATTTTCATAAATTTGACATTTGTAAGACAAAGTTTGTAAGATAAGGTGTTTGCAAGTTGAGGTCTCACTGTACTTTTCTTGGAGTTTACTTGTGACAACTGCAATTACACTGCATAATACTGCCCCATTCCCACATAATATGCAACCCACTTCTGTTTTGGAGCAGTCTCAAGCAAGACAGGCATGCCCAATACGAATATAAAAGTAAGAAATACACCAGACCATTACATGCTGTTTCAGTCTAGGGGATTCAATAAAGTGCCTATTCTCCAACACGTGCAAAAAAGAAATGTTTAACCCCCCCTTCCCGCTTGCTTATAACAAAGTATTATTCATTGCAGGTTCTGTTTATTCCTATCCTATGGCTTATTATTACAATTATTAATGATTATTAGGTTAGCAAAAGTGGCAGCCCGGTGGTCCAATGGTGAGCACGTCGACCTCACAATGCAGAGGTCGTGGGTTCATTGCTTGTTCCGGCCTCAGAATGTGGAGTTTGCATGATCTCCTTGGGCCCACATTGGTTTTCTCCCACTGCCCAAAAACACACATGGCAGGCTGTTTTAACACTCCAAATTATCCCAAGCACAGATGGTTGTACATCTGCGATTGGCTGGAAACCGGTTCAATGTCCTTTGTCTACTACCCGATGACGACTGGGGTCCGGCACCCATCGCGACCCTCGAGAGGATTCAGCGGATCAGAAAATTAATGAAAAAAAAGTTTGCAAAAATAGGATGTCAAAACACATGGTTTGCAGTTTACGGAATGTAAACACAACACGAACGTCTAGTTTCGTTTGTCATTAAGAAACCCAGACCAATTAGATCATGTTACAGTTTAGCAACATTTGTCTGAGACCAATCAAAAATGTGATTTTGAACATTTCAAATATAGTACAGGATGGCCCGGTGGTTGACTGGTTCGCACATCTGCCTCACAGCGCAGAGATACAGGGTTTGGTCAGCTCCCGTCTTCCTGCGTGGAGTTTGCATGTTCTCGCCGTCCCTGGGTGGGTTTTCTCCAGGTACTCCGGTTTGCTCCCACATTCCACAGACCTGCATGGTAGGCTGATTGAACACTCTAAATTGTCCTCAGCTATGAGTGAGTCCGGATGGTTGTTCATGTCTGTGTGCTCTGTATTGCTTTGTGTAAGCGGGTTAGGTAAATGATACAACTTCTGGATAGAGGTTCTTTATTAGGACGGCTGTGTTGGTTGGAGGGAGAAGGCAATTGACATGTGTGGCTCTCGTAGGATCTCATCAGACTGACTTGCAGCAGCGCAATATGTATAGGTTGTGCTCACAAGCGATTTAGTATTTTTAAAATAATATTGTGAATGACTTTAACTACTGCCAGTTAATTTGTTTCATATATTTGGCGGATTTTTTTATATGATATTTAGTTGTATATATTTGGGTGATTTTCTTACGATATTGCTCAAGATATGACAGTCAGACACTGTGGACAGACACTCGGAACCAGAAAGATTGTCCCTACTGCCGGCAGGAAACGCAGTCATCAATGACATATGTCTGAATTCTGCGCCCCTCTGCCAAGCCATTTATTGAGAATACAGTAAAGTCTCGTTATATCGATATTCAAGGGAGTCCGAAAAAATATCGATATAACTGGGACTATCGATATATCCGAACCTGTCTGCATGTAATTTTCTCTGTGCGTGCATAGAAATAGTATCGATATAACCGGGACTATCGATATAGCCGATATCGATATAACGAGACTTTACTGTATATGCAAATTAAAGGGATACATTAGTAAAACATAGTTTTATTGATTATAATACCACGCCTCTTGGACGTTCTGAGCACCAACAGCTGTAAGCAATAAAACATAGATATTTTAATTAGTTAAAATATCTATGAACTGATAAGTTTGTAACCTGGAGCGCGTTTGTAATTGGAGCGCTTGTGCAGGATGTTCAAGCCGTGAATAACATTGGTGATAAAGGAGTATCCCAAGTCAAGGCCGGATCTCCTGGATGAAGCTGACAGTTTATCTTGCTGTGTCTGTTTCACTCAGATTTACTGTGGCCATCTGCGCCTTGACTGTGGGCCTATTGTTTGGTTGGCCAGCGAAGCACTTTTAAACATGATAACTTCTTATTCTCAATCAGATACTGTATTTAGTTTTTTTTTAATCATCCCAATTATTTCTTTCGGGAGCTTCAAATCAATCTTTTCTAGCCAGGTTTTGTAGGAAATAAAATTATCCGGAACTGTGACTGGAAGATAAAGCATCTTAAAGGAAGTGAAAGTTCTGTTTGTGACGTAATTGTAGCAAAAGCAAACAATTGTAAGCTCAAACTCAGTTAGTCTGTGTAAGCTCTCAGTCGTACAGGAGAGGTCCATCGATGAAAAGGTTTCTTCAGCCGTCATCTGTACAAATTTCAAGGTGTCGGACGTTTCTCTTCTCATCCGAAGAGGTTCGTCAATGAACTGAAGTTCTGCCGGTAGCTCTGGCCCTACAGATGACAATACATAGCTAGCTAGCTGGATAGATAGCTAACAGAAAGCCAGCTAGCCAATAGATAGCCAATCGATACCCAGCTAACCAGCCAGCTAGCTAGCTGGATAAATATCCAACAGATAGCTGGCTTGATAGATAGCTACTAATAATACATTTCATTTGTAAGCGCCTTTCAAAACTCTCAAGGTCACTTTACAGTCACTGGATCAGTTTTTCTGTGGGTGAGCAGCGGCAGCCACATGCGCCAGCGTTCACTGAACCCGGAAGTAACTCAAATATATAGAAAGCGAGCTAGCTGGATAGATAGCTAACAGATAGCCAGCCAGGTAGCTAGATAGCTAATAATAATAATAAGAAGAAGTCCAAGATGGCGCCCGAGTAGGCAGCCGTCAGCAAGTGCTCTCATGAGCCTTGCTTTTTTGTTGTTTTTGTCTTGTTTTGTGTTTTCTTTTATCACTTTGTGTTGTTGGGCGTCGTGTGGAACGGATAGATTGTTTTTCAGCATTTTTGACCACGACATTCATCAAGGAGGAGACTGTGCTGAGCGGTTGCGCCTTTTCGGCAGCATGAATATGCCAGTACTGTTTTTGAATGGGAGGAATGTCGGTGCCATTCGGCTGCCATCGCTGGACACCAAAGGGGCCATTGTGTTTTTTTGCGCCTGTAATGGGCAGCATCTTCACAGCCCCACTTTGTTCAGCGGAAAGGTCGGTGCTGTTGGACAGTCTGCGGCTGGATGGATGCATGGTTTGAGGAGCCCGCGATAAGAAGAAAGGAGCGTCAGCGCAGAGCGCTGATGCGTACGTGGAAATGTTGCGACTTGTAATTGAAGCAGATTTATGTGGGACAGGAGATGTGTGACAATCTTTTTGTCAATGGATGCTACAGCTGCGTGTTTGCTTTCAACATTTAGCTTGTAGTCGACGTGCACGTTCCACCATGATGTCCCTGATCCACTGGTGGAAAGACGCTTTGAACCTCTCCTCTTTCATCTCGAACTGCTTCATGTCACAAAGAGGGTACAGAAAGTGCTGAAGAATGAATGACTCTCTGTGTCTTTGTGTTGTCATGTAGTGTCATATGTTGTGCTGTCATATTATTTGTTACTTAGTTTTTTTGTTGTTCTTTTGACTTCAAGACGGCGTCGCGAGAGTGGCTGCCTTTCCAGCAGCTCATGTATTTCTTTTTTTCTACTTTCATTCCTTTCATCACTTTGCTGCTGTGAAATGTAAATTTCTCCACTGTGAGACTAATAAAGGCAAATCCAATCCAATCCAATACAAACACATCTAAGTTTTGTAATGTACGTATAGATAGAGTCTGCAACACAATAATGTGTAAAATCCAGTAGGTGCCCGTCCGGGAAGCAACAGCAACGCAACACTGTGCCGTGTCCAGTAATAAAGCTTTATTTGTAGAATGGTAGTCGAAATCAGGTTCGTTGTCCGTTAGCCTCCGGCCGCATTACCTGCCACGGGAATTCTCACACGTCATAGCCGTGACGACGTACATTCCCCCTACGGCAAATGGCGGCGCTGCCTCCGCTGCCCTCATATCTGTTGTAAACAAGCTGCAAACCCAGTCCCCCAACGCCTTGTTTATCATCTCAGGGGACTTCAATCACATTTCCCTGAAATTCTCCCTCCCAACATTCACACAGTATGTAACTTGTGCCACCAGAGACAATAACATATTGGACCTATTTTATTCAAACGCCAAGGATGCATACAAACCCTCCCCCCTCCCCCCTCTCGGAAGAGCAGACCACAATATAGTTTATCTCCAGCCTGTGTACAAACCCCTTGTCCAGAGGCAACCAGCTGTGACCCGCACGATCAAAAGATGGTCCACAGAAGCTGAAGAAGCTCTGCGGGACTGTTTTGATTCAACCAGGTGGGAGATCTTTACTGAGATTCATGGGGAGGACATTGACTCACTCACCAACACCATCACAGACTACATTAACTTTTGTGAACAAAACACCGTACCCACCAGGACTGTGCGGTGTTTTGCCAACAACAAACCATGGATTAATCCCGACATAAAAGTCCTCCTGAAGGAGAAGAAAAGGGCTTTTGTGTCGGGCAACAGAGAGGAACTGAAGGCCGTGCAGATCCAACTGAGGAGGAAGATCAGAGAGGGGAAGAAGGCCTACAGGATGAAAATGGAGGAGCAGCTGCAAGCCAGCAATGTCGCTGGTGTCTGGAAGGGCCTGAAAAACATCTCAGGCCACAAAAGCCCAGTGACATTGAACGAAAAAGACAAGGACTGGGCAGATGAACTCAACCGCTTTTTCAATCGGTTTGACAAGACGCCAGCCGCCCCCGGCCCACCGTCAACTTCACCTGTAGCTGCACCTGCACCAACTCTCACTGTGGCCTTACCCTCCCTGCCCCCTCTCACGACCAGCTTTCCACAACCAACATCTGCCCTCCCAACCGTTGCCACACCCTCAGCCGCCACTCTGCCTCCTGGTTCCTGCCTGTCTGTCACAACTGCGCAGGTGAGGAACCAACTGAGGAGGATGCAGGTGAGGAAGGCAGCAGGTCCGGATGACATCAGTTCCCGACTCCTCAAGACCTGCTCCGACCAGCTGTGTGTCATTGTCCAGCACTTGTTCAACCTGAGCCTGAAGCTGGGCAGAGTTCCACAGCTGTGGAAAACGTCATGCCTGGTCCCAGTGCCCAAGATTGCCAACCCCAAAGAGCTCAACAGCTACAGACCGGTGGCGCTGACGTCTCACCTGATGAAGACGCTGGAGAGACTCGTCCTCGCCCACCTGCGACCGCTGGCAAGCTCATCGCTGGACCCGCTACAGTTTGCCTACCAGCCCAGCATCGGTGTGGAGGATGCCATCATCTACCTCCTCCATACGGCGTTGCTGCACCTGGAGAATGCTGGGAGCACGGTGAGGATCACATTCTTCGATTTCTCCAGTGCCTTCAACACCATCCAGCCAAGTCTACTGGGGGACAAGCTGCAGCATGCCGGAGTCGACCATCACCTCACATCCTGGATTACAGATTACCTCACAAACAGGCCACAGTACGTGAGAGTAAAGAACTGTGAGTCGGGCAGGCTTCTCTGCAGCACCGGAGCGCCGCAGGGATCAGTCCTGGCTCCATTCCTCTTCACCCTCTACACCTCGGACTTCAATTACAACACCCCAACCTGCCACCTTCAGAAGTTCTCTGACGACTCAGCTATTGTCGGCCTCATTACAGAGGGAGACGATAGGGAGTACAGGGGACTGACAAAGGACTTTGTGGACTGGTGCCAGCAGAATCACCTCCAGATCAACACCGGGAAAACCAAGGAGCTGGTGGTGGACTTCTGCAGGAAACAATCCTCACCTGCACCATTGAACATCCAGGGTTCGGACATTGAGAGGGTGACCTCCTACAAGTACCTGGGTGTTACTCTCAACAATAAACTGGACTGGACAACAAACACGGATGCCCTAATCAAAAAGGGACAGAGTCGCGTCTTCCTCCTCAGGAAACTGAGGTCTTTTGGAGTTCAGGGGTCACTCCTAAAGACTTTCTATGACTCTGTGGTGGCATCAGCCATCCACTATGGCATTGTCTCATGGTCAGGCAGCATCACCACCCGGGACAGAAAAAGACTGGAGCGCTTTGTCAAGCGGGCCAGTTCTGCCGTGGGCTTCTCGCTGGACTCTAGAGGAGGTGGGCAACAGACGGACGCTAGCTAAACTAAAAGCTATGACGGACAGCCCCTCCCACCCCCTCCTGCCCATCCTGACAGCTCTGGGTAGCTCCTTTAGCCAGAGACTATTTCACCCGTGCTGCAAGAAGGAGAGGTACCGCCGCTCGTTCCTACCGACTGCTGTCAGGCTTCACAATTCCCAATGATCACATGTGAAAAAAAAAAAAAATGGACACTTGTAAATATGGGTTGTTGCAATATATCTAAATGCATTTCTTGATTCTGCACTATGTAGAGTCCTGTTTATAGAACGGTTTTTGCACATCTACATTTGCACAGTATACAGTTGACATTTTTATTTTTATTTTGTTATGCTTAGAATATCTTGTTTTCTATCCTTTCATTTTAGGATCTTGGAGCGAAATTCGCCATCAGAGCAGCAAGCTAGTTGTGTTTAACAGAGGTTTTGCTCACCGTCTCTTGCTGGGCAGGCTACTTTCATCACCCCTTAAAGGACAACCGACGTCTCAGTGTCCATAATTTGTAAAATGGCTTCAAATGACTTCTACTGGGCGTATTTTACAAAGATTCCACCGCATATAGCTATATTTTACGTTTTAAGACTCGCGCTGAACATTCAGAAAGTCTTGTTTTTGAGTTGGTGAAAAGTCCGTACGTGACGTCAGAAAAGGACCGCCTCCTCACTGTAAAAAAGACGCATTGTAGCGACTTTCCATCACGTTTATGTATTTTGCTGTACTGTTTTTTCTTTAAACCATGTCTTACACCCAAAAGCCGCCAGCAGAGGGAGGCAAACTCCATGGAAAGAATGTATCAGCCTGTGGAAACGAGCTGATTCATTCTTCACCGGAGCTGGTCGCCATTTTTGCTGCCTCTTATTGGGTGAGACATTACCCCCCCCCCCCCCCCCCCCCCCCCCGTTTGCCTCAAAATTGCCCAAATAAATTCTTTAATCGATTGCAAACATGTATGCTTTGCTCATCAGGACTATTTGAATCATATTCTTAACTGGATGTGTAACAAGAAAGCATATTCTCTGAATCTGAAGCCATTGTTTTGATTCACAAGCAATGCAAGACGTCTTGGCGTGACGTCACGAAAGGGGGGCGGGACTTTCTGAAAATGCCCAATTCGCAGCTCAATTTTTTTGCAGATTTTGGACACTTTAAGTCATTTTTATTGGTGTTTTGCATTTGACTAAAAATATCATACTGCATGTTTTGGGTATTTTAGATGCTATAAAACGTTTCTCTGGTGTCAGTTAAAAAACAAGAAAGTGACATCGGTTGTCCTTTAAAATGGGCTGCTCGATGGACGGGTCATGCAGGTCAGCCTCCAGCTCCTCACCATCTACGCCGTGGCAAGGCCGACGCTTTGTCGGTACATGAACCGGCCCGGCGCTTCAGTTATTCCCGACACTTGGTCCTTGCGGAGTCGTCCATTCGATTATCCAAGCCGGACTGTGTTATTGAACATAAAATATAGGCAGGAAGCGAAAGACACACCCACCAGGCGTATACTTTCACTTCCTGGTCTCTGGCAGTGGAGAGCACAGAAATAGCCTCTAGTGATGTGTCGTTCGCGATCGAGACGGTTCTTAGAGCTGGATCTCTGAAGTGAACGAAGAGAGCCGGTTCCTCACAAGGAGCCGGAAATGGGAGCCGATATTTGTGTCCTCTTTTCCCTGCCCCCAGTCTTCGGTTAAAGCCCCACGTGATTGGTCGGTATCCGTGGTAGAGGAGGGAGGGGAGAATTACAGACACGCGCAGCAGTGAGGAGAAGGGGGAGGACAAAGAGGTTGGGGTGGTTAGGATAGACAGGTGGACAAATGTTATCACATTATGCGGTTACTATTATTCAATTGTTATATTTTTACTAATTGATATGATAGCATTATTAATATGAAAACCAAATTAGTGACATCTGATCATCAGACCAGATTAACCATAAGTGAAAGTTAGTGGATGCTCTTTCCATTTGTAGGTTTATGACCTACTTCACTGCTCGTTACCAAACAAAAAAGAACCAATGTATTCAAAACTCAATCAACAATCAACAAGAGTGAGTTGAGTTGCGCTCGTGCTCGTTTTGTCGTTCTAGCGCTGGCTTGTAGTGATGTGCCGTTCGCAAACGTATCGGCTTTTATAGCCCTCTCTTTGAAGTGAACGACCTTCGGTTAAAGTCGCACGTGATTGGTCAAAACCTGTGGTAGGAGACACACTCACACGCACGCGCAGACACACAGGACTATAAATAAAGTCACATACATTTTAAGAATGATATACTGTATTGTATCTTTTTGGTAGTAATGTAGCCGTTGAGGAAGGAATACACACGACTGAATGTAGGTGTCTATTCCAACGGCTAACAAGTAGATCTCAAAGTCAAAAAAGTCAAAGTCAGCTTTATTGTCAAATATGCTAATATGCATGACATACAGCACATATGAAATTAATGTCCTCTCGGACCCAGCGTGCAAGACATGCAAGGCACTTATAACGTGGCTAAAAAAGACATACAATTGACAACAGACAATACATGTAATTTCTGTATGTAAAGTGAGGTAGTGTCGTATGGAAAGTGAGGCAGTGACGTATGTAAAGTGAGGTAGTGACATATGTAAAGTGAGGAAGTGACGTATTTTAAGTGACATAATGTAGTAATGCAAAAACGAACAACAAGAAAGGGTTGAAGTGAGGTCTTGCAGAAAAAAATAGAGTTCAGGGTGATCGTACAGCATGTAGCGTGTACTCAGAGTTCGGTGAGTGTGGCAGTGGGAAGGGGCAGGCTGGGCAGGGCTGGGAGGGAGTTGAGTCTCCGGACTGCCTGGTGGCAGAAACTGTCCTTGAGCCTGCTGGTCATGGCTCGGAGACTCCGCAGTCTCCGACCCGATGGCAGCAGGCTGAAGAGGCTGTGGGAGGGGTGGGTGGGATCGCCAGCGATCCGGATGGCTCTGCGGGTGAGGCGGGTGTTGTAGATGTCCTGAAGGGGGGGGAGAGAGACACCGATGATCTTCTCAGCTGTCCTCACGATGCGCTGCAGAGTCTTACGGAAGGACACGGTGCAGGCGCCGTACCACACGGTGATACAGCTGGTCAGGATGCTCTCTATGGTACCGCGGTAGAAGGAGGTCGTGATGGGGGTCGGGGCTCCAACTCTTTTGAGGTTGTGGGTAGCCTCAGTGGTCATTCAACAAATGTCATAAAGAAAGAATAGGGAATGAAACCAATAATTCTCAAGATACAAAAAGGAGAGGAGTAGCAGTACCTTACATTGCAGGAGTTTCTGAAAAATTGCAGAGTCCTTTGGCAACACAAAATTCCTACTTATTTCAAACCGATAAACACGTTAAGGCAAAAATTAGTGCATCCAAAATATAGGCTACCAAATGAAAAACAAAGTAATGTAGTTTATTCCATACATTGTAAGAATGAAAATTGTAAAGAGCAGTACATTGGGGAGACTCAACAAATTCTCAAAAAAAGACTTTATCAACATCGCAGGGATAAGACGAGTGGGCCTCAATCGGCAGTACATTTGCACCTAAAAGCCAGCAAGCAATCATTTGACGACAATGAGGTTAAAATCTTAGCGAAAGAACATAGATGGTTTGAAAGGGGGGTAAAAGAAGCGATTCTTATAAAACAACAAAATCCTTCATTAAATCGGTTTGGTGGGGTGAGGTTCAATTTGGATCGTTCATACAACAGCCTGCTTAGGCAAAACAGGTTAGGCAACATTCGTAATGCTGATGAGGTGATACGGTGGGAGTGGGGGAAATGGGCCAGTCGTTAGTCAGGAATGTATGAACAATCAGTGGGGCCACAGGGAGTGGTCCTCTGCTCCCCCCAACCACCACCATGGATATATAAATAGGGCCGATACGACCAGTCAGACTTTAGTTCGCTGACGAAGCCTCTTGAATAGGAGGCGAAACGTCCGAAACCTTCAAATTTGTACAGATGACGGCTGAAGAAACCTTCTCATCGATGGACCACTCCTGTACGACTGAGAGCTTACACAGACGTCTTCTCACTTTTGTATTTTTTCCTTTTGTGCTCGCGATTGTTTCTAGCCGCAGCGCGAAAATGGAGAAAAGAGATAAGACAGAGAAAATGTTATTTGTTATTTTTTTATTTTTTTGACTTCAAGACGGCGCTGCAAGAGTGGCTGCCTTTCCAGCAGCTCCTGTACTTTGTTTTTCTACTTTCATTCCTTTCATAACTTTGCTGCTGTGAAATGTAAATTTCTCCACTGCGAGACTAATAAAGGCAAATCCAATCCAATCAAATAGATAAAAGAAAGAAGAGAAAAAGCAGAAAAAAATAAAGAAAAAGCAGAGAAAGAAAGAGAGAAATTCTAAACAGTTGAGCACACCAGAAAACTTGGAGACAGCAGTCTCCAAGTGTATCTTATTAAATTAAAGATGCATCTTATTAAAATTGCTTTCAGGTTATTGTGACTTACTATCAACTGAGACTTGTCTGGACTGCTGCACCAGGTCACTTTTATTGTCCACGGTGTGGGGGAAGATGACCCGCATCCGGGCAAGAGAAATTCAGATCAATTTATCTTTATAAGAAGTCTGTTGAGCCGTTCTTAGTCTGGTCCCTCACCTCGGACCTGTTTGCCAGGGGCATCAAGCCCCAGACAACCTCGCTCCTGGGATCATTGGGACACGCAAACCCCTCCACCACGGTAAGGTGACGGCTCACGGGGGGGGAAAAATGTGCACAAGCAACCCAGCTTGTTAGGCCTTCATGTTGGCCAAGCATGAAGGCCAGGGTTTCCACACAGTTGTGGTCAAGAGAGGTTTGAGGGAAAGGTTTAGAGTACAGAGAGTGGAGAAGAATGAAATTGGCTCAAATCATGAACCGCATCAGCAAACAAAAAATAAACAGAAAATAAACAAACAAATAAACGCTCAATGCAAAAAAATAAACTTGACGCGTCAGTTCTAACAAATCATGAAACCAACAAAAACATTCAGAACATGAAAACAGCAATGATGCAAATACATTGACAACTTGATACACACAAAGAAAAAAAATAATACAAATAAATTCTAAATAAAATACAAATAAATATAAAACAAAAACCATGAATAAAAAAACAAACCCTCAATACAAACAGCAAACCTGGAAGATGCAACAACCAAGTACCAATATATTGACCAGTTGATACACAAATAAAAGAAAAATACAATACAAATAAATTCAAAATTAAATACAAATAAATCTAAAACAAAAACAATCAATAAAAAAACAAACCCTCAATACAAACAGCAAACCGAAGATGCAACAACCAAGTACCAATATATTGGCCAGTTGAGTCACCCAAAATAAAATAAAAACAATAAAATAAAAATACACCATCAAAATTAATAAAGAAATAAACCTGCAATGCAAAAAGTAGAACTGACATGTTAAGACGGCGTTGAGTATCTGGCAATGCATCCCGGGAGTCTGGGCTCCAGAACGGCGTCTGCTCGACCTATCGAGGGACGAAGCTCTTAGTCCTCGCTGTGACTGCGATCAGATGAGAAGCTCAAATTGGATAGTGTTGCCAAATGTTCTGTGCTGCTGCACACCTGGAAAAAAACAGTCAAGATACACACATCACAAACACATCTCATTTTTGCATTTCAAAAGTGGCTTCATATAATCTGAAATGTGGTGTACTGTCAAAGTAGCTTGTATCATGCTTGTATGTGCTGTTTGACCTCTGAAGCCTCACCTACAACCATGGAGTGACGTCAACATTTCCTTTCCATGTACCTTTGCTGTACCTTTGCTGATGAATTACCAGGAGTGTGGAAAAAGCATCCTACTTGGGATAAGCACTCAGTTAAGTTAAAAAGCAATTAGTCAAATGAAAAAAGAATACACAATGAAATAAACAAACGCATTAACGCTCTCAGATTATTAAGGGATGAAGAGGCTCGGTTTAACTCACCTTTGCTGATGTGTGAATGTTCGGTCAATTTACGTTTCCACGTTTTCCCACCGAAAGGGATCCTAGAGAGACCACACTGATACAACTCAACTCACTCTCGTTGATTGTTGATTGAGTTTTGAATACATTGGTTCTTTTTTGTTTGGTAGACGAGCAGTGAAGTAGGTCATAAACCTACAAATGGAAACACAGAACATGAATGCAACTCATTCACAATAATTTCTATCACTACTTTGACATTATTTTAGTTATAATCAACAGAAAGGTAGAATGTGAAATGAAACTCACCGGGGTTGTGTCTCCCTTGGCTAACAAGACCCACCTGGTTCAGACAGCATTTATCTCATCTTTCAAGTCTGCTTGTAAAGCCAAGTTAAGTGCACAATATATTTCCTAGAAATGTGGAAATGTGTTCAAACCTGTATGAAATACGAAAATTATGTCTGGATAAGCCAAAACGTATATCAACAAAATGGAAATCACCCATCTCCACCTCCTCCCTTTTCTCATATACTGTGAACAGCAGGGGCCCATATGCCTCAGTTGTGTCTTAAGATGGGCATTACTTCAGCCAAGTATATCTCCATGAAGCAGTGTGGGGAGTGCTCACATCAAAGAAGGTTTGTCTAACTTGGGTCTGGCATTGTGTGAGGAGAGCAAGTCCTTGGAGCATCTCTTACCTCCTCCCTACAGACTTTTTCTGCTGCAACGCAAAAAAGCTATTGAACACACTGGTGCATGCAAGTGTGGCTGTGCTTGATTAAAGTGTGCCTCCTGACATCAGTAGTATACAATCAAAATACACACCCGCGCACATTCAGACAAACACAGATATCGTCTCTTGCCCAAAGTCATCTTGTAGAATGGCCCTTATCATTGCGAAAAAGCGGTATGGTGAAGAATGCATGTATGGGTGGCTGGGTGAATGGATGGGAATGATAAAACTGACATCAGTGACTCGTTAACCCAGTTTTGTCTGGTGAGCATTTCCATCGCCAACAATAAGACACACAGTGACATCTCTTGGCGAAATATACTCATTGCATACGGAGGAAGAACTAGGTGACTGTGATCCACCCTCCCACCACTCCAAAACTGTGTGCGTGTGTGTTTGTGTGGGAGTGTGCGTATCTATCCATCCATTATCCCAGGAGTCGGGAACCTTTTTGACTAAGAGAGCTATAAAAGTAAAATATTTGGAAATGTTTTCCAATGAGAGCCACACACATACACACGCGCGCACACACACACACCTGATTTCAACAAAATGTCAAAATGTATTCTTTAAAATTACTTTGACTACATTACAGAAAGTGTTTTGAAACATATTTGTTCATCATAGTTGCTTGCTAAACTACTGGAACCATTATAACCGGAGACAAATTCCTTGTGACCAATAAAGATAAAATACAATACAATACAATACAACACAATACGATACAATACAATACAATACAATACAATACAATACATATTGATTTATATAGCACTTTAACAACACCTGAAGCTGCAACAAAAGGCTTAACATTGACAGGTTTGATATACATTTACAGGAAAAAAGCCGTCGCAGCGTTAGTAGAAAGCACCAGAGGGTGAAACCAAGATCAAGTCAGAATCATACTGAGTCGAATGCTAAAGAGTACAACTGAGTTTTGAGACGGGTTTTGAAGATAGGCAGCGAGGGGGCTTGCCGAATGTTCAGTGGCTGGTCATTCTACAGCACACGTTGGGAACCTTTTTGACTAAGAGAGCCATAAAAGTAAAATATTTGGAAATGTTTTTCAGTGACACACACACACACACACACACACACACACACACACACACACACACACACACACACACACACACACACACACACACACACACACACACACACACACACACACACACACACATACACATACACGTGCGCGCATGCAAACATGCACGCACCTGATTTCAACAAAATGTCAAAATGTATGATTTAAAATGACGTTGTGATAATACCATTAATATGAATGGTTTTCCGTTCCTCATGATTGGTAAAAATCCAGCCAAACGATCAGAATGAAAGTCAACTTGCCGGGTCCATACGCGAAGTTACTGCTAGCTAGCCTGCACACTGTTCATGAGCTTGCACGATTGCTTTCTGCTGTCTCTCACAGAAGTACATTGATGTTAACGTTAGCATGGGGCTTGACAAAGTGCCACTGATATTCAACTGTTTCATTCATGGTATTGTTTCTTTGCAAATTAGAATCACAGCAGAACTTTTTCTCTCCACAAAGGCTAATCCTTGCATCCATTCAACCTAAGTGTACGACGTTCATATTTTTTTTTACTAGTCAGGCTTATTTAAAAGGGGGCTTTACCTGTTTCGACATCAACGGCCATAGGTCAGTATCATCAAAATTGCACTTTCCGCCAACTGCCACCTAAACAGGAAATGAACAGCGAAAAAGCGAGAATATGTATTTAGTTTTATCCGTGAGCCAGATGTGCGATTGGCTGGTAACCAATTCAGGGTGGAGGAATAAGGGACACGGAAAATGGATGGATGGATGGATGGAGAGCCAGATGCAATCATCGAAAGAGCCATATATGGCTCGCGAGCCATAGGTTCCCGACCCCTGCATTATCCGTACCGCTTATTCCTCATTAGGGTCACGGGTGGTGCGGGAGCCTATCCCAGCCATCTTCGGGCACTAGGCAAGGGAACACCCTGAATTGGTTGCCAGCCAATCACAGGGCACACAAATACAAACAACAGTTCCAATCACACAAATAATCCAGGGATAATTTGGAGTGTTCAATCTGCCTGCCATGCATGTTTTTGGAATATGGGAGGAAACTGTAGATCGGTACAAAGCCCACGCGGGGCTGGGAAGAACATGCAAACTCCATACAGGGAGGCCAGAGCGGGGCGGATGGATGGATGGATGGATGGATGATGACGGGAGGGTGGACGGACGGACGGACAGATGAATGAAAAAAAAAAAACATTTTCTGACCTTATTCTTCTTACATGTATTACTATTATTATTAATTGAAAACCCTGGATTTACTTGTCGTGTGTATATTTTCTTTTCTACGGGTCAAATAACGGTCAATGTTCATTCACAAAAATAAATATTTGTCCATTGCTTGATGTCAAACGCCCTCCCTATTCCAAAAGTCAACACACAAGCTAGATGAAGAACAAACAGAGGGGTACAAATTTCACTTTGAGTGGTGTGCCATCGAGCTGCTAGAGCAGAATCCTCTGCAATGATGCATGAATCCATTTACACATCGTTCCTGCAGTTAGCTGTGCTTTTTATTCAGAATTTGTTTTTGAATGCTGAGGGATTCGCACTGGTGCCCACTGAACTTGCTCCAGTGCCCTGCAATGACAAAGCTGTGGAGAAACTGTCCCGTCTGGCTGTCACTTACATCAATGAGGATCGTGCAGATGGGTATAAATTTGCTCTCAATCGTGTTGCAAATGTCCACCTAAATGCTCAGGTGAGTGCAGAAGAAAACATGCTCATTTGAAGGTCGTTCCACTGTGTATTTTTTAAATTAATTTATTTTAGTTTTAACCATTTGGATGTTTGACAATTCTCGTGTTTTGTTGTCAAATATCCATCATAAATTGTATGTAAATGTGAATATAATTTCCAATAAAATCCAGCATAATGATACTTGAGATGCTATTAATCAAAGTGAAATGGTAAAAGGTGCATTGTCATGCTGGTTAATGAATCATAATATACCATACAGTGGCAGCTCTACGACACACATCCTTCAGGGTTGTGTAACAGATCCGCTTGGTTGTTGAGAATGTTTCTGAAGATACCGCCTGGAACCAAAAGGTTATTTGGATTTACTGAATCAAAACATAAATATCGGTGGACATCATTAAAATATGAATAACCAATGTAATTACCCATGTTTTTCTCAAAACAAATGAAACATATTAAAGCAGACAACCCACGGCATGGCTTTTCAGCTTTTTTATCTTCTTTTCATACTTTTGCTGTGAGTTTGTCCATTGTGAGATGAATAAATGTTATCTAATCTAATGTAATCTAATTTAACCTAATATAATATTATATAATACAATACCACACACACCACACAATATAAGATAAGATAAGATAAGATAAGATAATTTAATATCTTCTTTTCCTTTTGGCTTTTCCCTTCAAGGGGTCGCCACAGCAAATAAATAGAGGTTTGATCCACGTTTGTTTTGGCCAAGCTTTTACGTCGGATGCCCTTCCTGAAACAACCCTCTGTATTTATCCGGGCTTGGGACCGGCACAAGAAGACTTATGCCCCTTTGTGGCTACAGAATAAGCAACTCGCTCAGTAAAAGGCTCTCAAACACAAAATAGTCATCGGCACAGCAACATTCAAAAAAGCAAAAACTATACTTGATGACAATATGACAATGCTCTGAACTTACCTTGAAATGGGCATCTTTCCCTACATTACATAAAAAAAATATATATATATAAATACAATATAATAAAATAAATAAATAAATATAAATAAATAAATACAATAAAATAAATAACAACATAAATATAATATAAAATAATAATATAATATAATATAATATAATTAGAAACCACCTTGACTACATACAAGAATAAAGCTGAATGATGACATAAAAACTTTCCAGAAGACCATTGTTTCAATTTTGTTCATGACCCTGTGTAATGTATCATGTGTGTATGTCAGGGTCCAGCAGGAAATGTGTATTACCTGGACCTCGATGTTCTGGAAACCAAGTGCTACATAGGCAGTAGAAAAACATGGAAACGCTGTGACGTCAGACCATTCATGGAAACAGTAAGGGACATCCACATACAGTAGAAATAAACTGGCCACTTTGATTGTCATTGTCAGGACTCTGAGATGTAAATAGTCACTGATACATGACTGCAAATGTAGTCCAACAAGATCAAAAAGTTATCAAGAAACACGTCTCTGTTTTATAATTCTCTCATTATCGTATTTTGCTGTGCTGTGACACAAATTCCAAATCAAAAGCACAAAAAAACAAAAGAACTCAATCAGCCAAACTTATCAATCAATCAAACTTTATTAAAAATTGTCTCACAAATAATATGGTGTGTAATAGAGTACATCACATTCTAAAATTACTGAAATACTGTATTGCCTGAGGCCCATTTTTCTGATTGTAAATTGCCTATATCAGGGGTCTATCGATGAGAAGGTTTCTTCAGCCGTCATCTGTACTTTTTGAAGGTGTCGGACGTTAGAAAAGGCCACCTTTAAATTAGCTGACTTAAAGAACCGCCTCAGATTCAATCTTAGATGTAGACAGAGCCGGTTAATTCCTAAATGCTTGAAGCAAGCACCCCTGGAACCTGGATACTTAGCCGATAAAATGCAACAAAATTATACTAGGAAAATACTAAATTTCAGCAGATTTCAAGGGAGAATTGGATAAAAAATTTGTCAGACAGAGATCTCTCAGAGACAGAAAAGGCGGTACTAACCAACGGTTTAAATTTCTCAGTAACTCCTAAAACAATACCTACAATAGATTACATCACACCTACTGAATCGGCTATTAAAAATAACATACTTTCGTATGCAGAGGCAGATGATCTACGCATTAAAATATCAGCCCTTCTCAGCAGTGCCAAACTACCTCCATCCAACTTAACATTAGAAGAGAGAAAGGCGTTAACTACTCTACAAAAAGACAAAAATATTACTATTTTGCCAGCAGACAAGGGCAGATGCACAGTGCTTCTCAACACATTGGATTATGAAGACAAAATGAAAAGGTTAATCAGTGATTCTAACACTTATGAGCAACTAAAAAGGGACCCTTCCAATAGATACAAGAAAGAAATGATAGACTGCCTCCAAAATTTAGAGAAAGGAAAATATATAGACAAACAGATGTATTTTAGATTATACCCGGGAGAGGCTACGGCTACGCCATGTGTATCTATGGCCTGCCAAAAATACATAAAGAAGGGTTCCCCCTCAGACCCTCTCTAGCATTGACTCCTCTACATACAATGTAGCCAAATTTTTAAAAACTATCTTAGCTCCATTGGTTGGTAACAGAGACTATCACGTAGAGAACACCACAGGGTTTGTAGAGAGCATCAAAGACCTCATATTGGAACCTGAGGAAACTTTGGCATCTTACGATGTGACTTCTCTCTTTACATCTGTCCCAACCCCAGCAGCAGTCTCAGTGGTGAGGACGACTGCTGGCGGACGTTTCTCTGCATGAAAGAACCAAACTTAAACGGGATCACATCTGCCAATTATTGAAAATCTGCCTTAATACTACATATTTTCAATTTCGGGAGAAATTTTATAAACAAATTCATGGTTGTGCTATGGGCTCACCAGTTTCACCCATAGTGGCTAATCTGTACATGGAAGAGATGGAGAAACAGGCCCTCACATCCTTCCCGGGGACAAAACCTAGACACTGGTTTAGATATGTGGACGATACTTTTGTCATAATTAAAAAACAAGAAATTCAATCCTTCGCAGATCACCTCAACTCGGTAGACATCAACATTAAATTTACTTGTGAGGACATTAAAGAGAACCAAGGAGCCTTTTTGAATTGGAAAGTAATTATAAAAGAGGACAGAGCACTAAAAACAGAAGTTTTTAGGAAGGCTACGCACACTGACCAATACTTACTTTTCGATTCTAACCACCCTTTTCAACACAAACTAGGAGTTATCTGAACCCTCCAGCATAGGGCTAAACTAATACCAACAAGCGCCGAAGGCAGAGAAAAGGAGTCAAAACATATCGGGAGAGCACTCACAAACTGTGGGTACCCTCAGTGGTCATTTAACAAATGTCAGAAAGAAAGAATAGGGAATGAAACCAAAAATTATCAAGATACAAAACGGAGAGGAGTAGCAGTACCTTACATTGCAGGAGTTTCTGAAAAACTACAAAGAGTCTTTTGGCAACACAAAATTCCTACTTATTTCAAACACTAAGGCAAAATTTAGTGCATCCAAAAGATAGGCTACCAAATGAAAAACAAAGTAATGTAGTTTATTCAATACATTGTAAGAATGAAAATTGTAAAGAGCAGTACATTGGGGAGACTCAACAAATTCTCAAAAAAAGACTATCAACATCGCAGGTATAATACTAGTGGGCCTCAATCGGCAGTACATTTGCACCTAAAAGCGAGGCACCACTCATTTGACGACAATGAGGTTAAAATCTTAGCGAAAGAACATAGATGGTTTGAAAGGGGGGTAAAAGAAGCGATTCTCATAAAATAACTAAATCCTTCATTAAACCGGTCTGGTGGGGTAAGGTTCAATTTGGATCGTTCATAAAATAGCCTGCTTAAGCAAAACAGGTTAGGCAACATTCGTAATGCTGTTGAGGTGATACCGGTGGGAGTGGGGCAAATAGGCCAGTCGTTAGTCAGGAATGTAGGAACAATCAGTGGGGCCACAGGGAGTTGTCCTCTGCTCCCCCCAACCTGAGAGTAGGGATCTATCATAGCTGTGTCCGGCGCCGCCATGCCCGTACATTAGGGATATATAAATGGGGCCGATAAGACCAGTCAGACTTTAGTTTGCTGACGAAGCCTCTTGGATAGGAGGCGAAACGTCCGACACCTTCAAAAAGTACAGATGACGGCTGAAGAAACCTTCTGATCGATGGACCACTCCTGTACGACTGAGAGCTTACACAGACGTATATCAGGGGTCCCCAACCTTTTTTCACCACGGACCGGTTTAATGTCAGACAATATTTTCACGGAAGGGCGGATAAATATAACAAAATAAAATTATACGACAGGCATGGAAACTGTTTTTTCCTCTCTTTTAAATATACAGTAAAGTCTCGTTATATCGATATCGGTTATATCGATAGTACCGCTTATTACGATGCTATTTTCATTTCCCTTGCACATTTCTAGTCTTTTTACGTATAATTAGTACCGTTTAGTACGATACCCGGTTATTACGATAATCCGGTTATTACGGTGCTCCTTTTCATCCCCCGCCGGCCATTTTTGTTGTTTATATCGATATATCCGTCGCGCCATTGGTCAACTTGGTCACGTGTCTTGTTACGTGAGCCGCCATCGGTCGCGCCATTGGTCGACTTGGTCACATGAGCCGCCATCGGTCGCGCTATTGGTCGACTTGGCCGTGTGACTTTGTCACGTGACACGCCATCGGTCGCGCCATTGGTCAACTTGGTCACGTGTCTTGGTTACGTGTCACGCCATCAGTCGCGCCATTGGTCGACTTGGTCAGGTGACTTGGTTACGTGCCCAGCACCCGTGTCGCAGAGCCATTTTCATTTTCAGACGCTAGCTCCTGTGTAGCAGACGAGATTGAAGTGTTTGTGTTAAAAGGTAAAAATGGGAAGCAGAAGAAGATTGATGACTTTTTTAAATTGTATACATAATACAGTAAGATGTAAGCGTTGCAGTTTCCCTGTTGTGTTATGTACATGCCCACTGTACTGTATATGAATGCAATCGTTTTTTGCAACAATGTTTCTTGTTTTGTCTGCTGAAGCGCGATGATTTAGAAAATTATTAATATTCCATACTGTGTATTAAAGGACAGCCGATGTCACTTTTTATTCAAATGCAAATAAAAATGACTTCACGCCAAGACGTCTTGCATTGCTTGTGAATCCAAACAATGGCTTCAGATTCGGATAATATGCTTTCTTGTTACACATCCAGTTATGAATATGTTTCAAATACACTGTAGTTCTGAAGATTAAAGCATACATGTTTACAATCATTAAAGAATTATATGTGCCATTATGAGGCAACATTGAGGGAACATCTCACCCAAAAAAAAGGGAGCTAATGGCCAGCTCCGTTTCTTATATGGCGCTTGGCTGCCCTCTTTTGGCGGCTTTTGTTTAATGCAGTTCGGCGCAGGATCGGATATATCGATAGTCCCGGTTATATCGATATTTTTTCGGACTCCCTTGAATATCGATATAACGAGACTTTACTGTAATAATAAACGTGAATGCATTGTGTATTTTCATCTAACTTTATTAGCAGTCCTGGTAACATCGCGGCAACAACATATGTAACATCGTCTGTGTCTCTTAACGGTCAATGGTCACTGTGGTAATGTTTAAATGTGCCTTCAAAATAAGATACACCACAAAAACAAGTGCCAAGCGCATGAAAATTAAAAACTCACTACAACTGAATCAGTGGGACCCCTGAGCTTGTTTCTCTGCAATGAGACGGCCCCATCGAGGGATAATGGGAGATAATGACACCCAAAGTGTCTTGCTTATGTCCATTCTACTCCGTAGTTTTGTTTTGGTTGCTGTCACTCCAGAAAAACCCGCTTCACACAAATAAGATGTCAGAAACTGCAACAGGGGTTTCAGTGCTGTTGTGGCGATCTCGGGGTATTCTGCCATCACTTTAATCCTAAACATCCGCAGAGTTGTTGTCTCAAATATACTTTTAAAGTATATCTATTTGTCTTTTAAAGTATACCATAATTTGCGAACTCCAGCAGTTATTCTTCCTCTCTCACAGGCATGCTAGATTTGTGGCATCACACGTGCGCACCGCTGCGTTGTGTATGATTTTGAAGTGCGCCTTTCAACCCTTTCATGTCTTTCAAGCCCTTTGATCTCTTTGATGTGCATCTCAGCCTGACACATGTCCCATGCTTGAAAATGGTATAAGAGCCGTCGCGGGACAGAGTGAATTCAGTATCATCTCAGACCCAGACAGACACACAGCTCGCAAAGACCCGCACAGGCACGCCCGGCTCACGCCGGGCGTCGGACGGACCTTGCTCAACTCCACGCCACGATCAAGCTTTGGGGCACATCACATCTGTGTGTCACTTGCCTGGGAGATCTGACAACGAACCTACTTACAAATAAAGAGAACCATCAAACTCATTAGATTCACCTGGTTTGTTGGCAACTGCGTTGCGGAACCATTCCTTGTCATTTCGTGGGTCTTTTGTGGCTGGGAAGTAGCACTCGAACTCTTTTAAAAGCAAAGACAGGTACTCGTGCATCCACTGGGGGAATTAAGGCTCGGGCTCAATCTCTTCCAAAAACCATGCCAATGTAGCCGTTGAGGAATGAGCACACACGATGAATATGTGGAGACGTGTTTATTCCAACGGCTAAAAAGTGGATCTGAACTGAACAGCAAAAGCAGTGCAATACATGCAACATGAACTGCCCCCTCCCCTGCACCTGCTGGGTGAGATGCCTGGTCCTAGTGCCCGCCACACAGCCCCCCCCAGAACACCCAGAAGGAAGGTCAAGGTGAAAATTTTGCAGGGGGCTTAACCAGCCTGCCCCAACGACTACGCAGTCCGTCATTAGGTGGTGTAGGTGATTCGGACGAGACCTCAGTGGGGGAACGACACTCAACCCTGGCATGCCGCGGTGAGGCTGGAGGTTTCGGAGGGCGTCCGCGACGTGGGGCCTCGGCCGGCGAAACGTCCTCGCCTGCAACTAAATGAGCCGGTTTGAGCCTGTCTATTGAAATTCCCTCCCTCCGCCCACCCATATCGAGCACAAAACTCTTTTCACCGTGTTCGAGCACTCTAAACGGGCCGTCGTACGGCGGTCGGAGGGGAGAGCGGTGGGCATCGTGACGCACAAAGACGAAACGGGCTGACCTAAGAGCAGACGGAACAAATATTTTGGGGACGCAGTGGTGAATTGGTGCTGGAGTCAGGGGCTCTGCTGGCAAAAGGGGGAATGAAGGTGCACCCGAAGCTTCAGGCAGAAATTCACCAGGAACGCGGAGTGGTTGACCGAGCACTAACTCTGCGGGGGCGGCGTTAAGGTCTTCTTTAGGGGCCGAACGTAACCCGAGCAGGACCCACGGAAGCTGGTCGACCCAGTTACCGTCCGAAAGCGCAGCCCGTAGCGCGGCTTTCAGTGACCGGTGGAAGCGTTCGCACATCCCGTTAGCCTGCGGGTGGTAGTCCATAGTGCGGTGTACCTGCACACCCAAGGACTGCGCCATGGCCGACCAGAGCTCGGACACAAACTGGGGGCCTCTGTCCGAAGTGATATCGGATGGCGTGCCGAAACGTGCGACCCAGGACGACAGAAATGCGCGAGCAATATCTGCCGAGGTCGTGGAGGACAGGGGGACTGCTTCCGGCCACCTAGTGGTTCGATCGACCATGGTGAGGAGATGTGTGCAACCCTGCGAAGGAGGGAGGGGCCCGACCAGATCCACATGGACGTGGTCAAATCTCCTGTCCGGAATTGGAAAAGTTTCCAGGTTTGCTCGGGTGTGCCTGTGGACTTTGGCGCGCTGACATGCCACGCATGCAGCTGCCCACTTCCTGACGTCCTTCCGTAACCCAGGCCAGACAAACTTGGCCCCAATAAGTTTGACTGACGCCCGGACACCAGGGTGTGAGACGGAATGAATAGAATTAAAAATTCGCCGATGCCACTCCTGCGGAACCACGGGACGAGTGCGACCCGTAGACACATCGCAGAGGAGAGCGGGACCCCCTTCACACAGTGCCACCTTCTCAAGTTTCAGGGCTGTGCCTGCTGCCTTGAGTTCGTGGATGTCCGGATCCTCAGATTGGGCGGTGGCCATCTCTGAAAAATCCACCCCGAGCTGGACTGGACACACAATCGCGCGTGACAAGCAATCGGCCTCAGGGTTACATTTGCCGGCCACGTGCTGAATGTCTGTTGTGAATTCAGAAATGGCCGCTAAATGCCGTTGCTGTCGGGCCGACCACGGTTCAGTCACCTTTGACATGGCGAATGTGAGTGGTTTGTGATCCACATATGCGGTAAACCGGCGCCCCTCGAGGAGGAAACGAAAATGGCGCGTTGCAAGATAGAGTGCTAACAACTCTCTGTCGAAAACACTGTACTTGCGTTCGTTATCTTGCAGTTTCCGACTGAAAAATGCAAGGGGCTGCCATTCGTTCTCCACAAGCTGCTCAACCACCGCCCCTACGGCAACATCAGACGCGTCGGTAGTCAAAGCTACCTGTGCGGTTGAGATTGGGTGGACCAGAAGAGTTGCACCCGCAAGAGCTTCCTTGGCCCGTTGGAAGGATTGTGCTCATTGCGGTGCCCACTCGACGGGGTCGTTAGCCTTCTTTTTTCTCAAGGCGCCGTAGAGGGTCGTAGGAGGTCGGCTGCGTGAGGAAGAAACCGGTTGTAAAAATTGATCATTCCCAAAAACTCCTGCAGAGCCTTAACTGTGGCCGGGCGGGGGAAATCCACCACTGCTTGTACTTTGGCGGGTAAGGGGATGGCGCCCTGTGGAGAAATGCGATGCCCCAAGAAATCGATCTTGGACAGACCAAATTGGCACTTAACAGGGTTAACTATAAGGCCGTGCGAATCAAGGCGCTTGAAAACTTCGGTTAAGTGCGACAGGTGTTCCTCCGGTGAAGGGCTGGCCACAAGGATGTCGTCTAGATAGACAAATACAAAATCAAGACCTCGCAAGACTGAGTCCATCAGTCTTTGGAAGGTCTGTGCCGCCCCCTTCAGGCCAAAAGGCATGCGGAGAAATTCAAAGAGGCCAAAGGGGGTAATCACCGCTGTTTTGGGCACATCCTCCGCCCGTACCGGCACCTGGTGATAACCGCGAACTAGATCTACTTTTGAAAAGATCACGGCGCCGGCCAAACGTGCGGAAAAATCTTGAATGTGCGGGATGGGGTAACGGTCATGTGTGGTTATGTTATTTAGCCGACGAAAATCACCGCACGGCCGCCAACAACCGTCACTTTTGTGCACCATGTGTAATGGTGAAGCCCACGGGCTGTTGGAACGCCTCACGATGCCCAAGCGCTCCATCGTCGCGAACTCCCCTTTCGCCATTGCCAATTTTGCCGCGTCGAGGCGACGAGCGCGGGCAAAAACTGGCGGGCCAACCGTGGGAATGAAATGCTCGACCCTGTGTTTAGTATCGGCATTGGAAAAGGCGGGTGTGGTTAATGACGGATAATCGGTCAGCAGGCATTCATAAACGTTACCCGATATTAAATAATTTGCATGCGTTAACGCCCCGAGCGTTAACGCCCTCACACGGAAAAGTGGCGAAAGAGATGGCGTCAATCAAACGACGGTTGGCAATGTCCACAAGAAGTCCGTGAGCACATAAAAAAAAATCGGCGCCAATTATGGGAACTGTGGTCGCGGCAACAATAAAGTTTCACTTGAATTCACGTCCGTGGAAACGCACAGTCACCGACCTGGAACCGAAGTTAGCGATGGGCGAGCCGTTAGCTGTGCACAAGGCAGGCCCGCATCCACCTGCCATCTTGTCCGCAGCGGTGGGCGTCAGCAGGCTTACTTGTGCCCCGCTGTCCACAAGGAAACGTCTTCCTGACGAGGAGTCCGTGACGAAAAGCAGCTCGCTTTTGTTGCTGGCGCCCACGGCTGCTACTGGGTGTTGGGCGTTGAAAATTCCCGCCGTCTCGTAGGAGCAGGGAGGTGCGCAGCGTCGAGCCTTGGCGCCAAACCGCTGATGGAAATAGCAGGTGGCTTTCCCGCGCCGTTTCTGCGATCCCACTGCGGCCACGACGGTCGGATCAATTTGCACGGCTAACCGCCGTATCGCCAGAAGCGCTCGATCTGCTTCTTCCGCCAAGCCACGATAGCCGCCGGTGGCTAGGCACGTCGAGTTAGCGAGCACGGCGCGCACTTCGGGTGGTAGCTGGCGAAGGAAAATGTGGGGGAAAAGGAATCCGCCATCATCCGCATTTAACAGCGACAGCATTTTGTCCATTAGATCCACTGCTGTTCCGTCGCTGAGTCCGGGAAGCGAAAGAAGTCTGTCTGCTCTCTCGGAGCTGATAGCGTGAACCGTCGGAGCAGCCATTGTTTGAGCGCGTCGTACTTCTTGCATCGTGGAGGCGCGCGCAGAAGTTGCATCATGCGATGCGTTGTCGGTTGGTCGAGGGACGCCACGACCATGTAATATTTTAGGTCATCTGTCGTGACGCCTTGTTGGTGGAAAAGTGCTTCCACATGCTGGAACCACGAAGCCGGGTCGCTGTGCCAGAACTCGGGCAACTTCGCGGCGTAGGCGGCAGCTGCGAGTTTGGGCGCCGGTCGTTGCGACATGGCCGTCGTAGAAACATCTTCGTCCGTTGCCATGAACATTTCCATTGTCGGGGTCACCAGTGTAGCCGTTGAGGAATGAGCACACACGATGAATATGTGGAGACGTGTTTATTCCAACGGCTAAAAAGTGGATCTGAACTGAACAGCAAAAGCAGTGCAATACATGCAACATGAACTGCCCCCTCCCCTGCACCTGCTGGGTGAGATGCCTGGTCCTAGTGCCCGCCACACCAATGTTGAAACATGTCAAATACACCGCTATTGACGCGCCGTCCCCACAAATCCAGTTTGGCTTTAAATGCAGCTACTTTATCAGTCAACTTGAAGACAGTTGTCATTTTCCCCTGAAGTGACAGATTGAGTTCATTGAGCAGGTTGAATATTGGCACAAGCGAGCTTTGCGACTCATTCCTCGTCACGGAAATGCGCTGCAAGCGGTGACTTCATTTTCAAAATAAAACATGGTTCGGACTCATCTAATAAATAAAACGGAGATTATGTAAAATATTGATTCTTCGCGGCCCGGTAGCAAATGACCCACGGACCGGTACCGGTCCGCGGCCCGGGGGTTGGGGACCACTGGCCTAGATGACATCCCTCCATTCATCCATTTTCTACTCTGGGTCTCCTCACAAAGATCATGAGGCATGCCAGAGCCTATTGGGCAGTAGGCAAGAATTGGTTGGCAGCCAATCACAGTTCACACTTAGACATATCATCCATGGTCACACTGACACTGAAGGCAAATTAACAGTGTTCTATAAACCTTCCACACGTTTTATTAATGTGAGTAATAACCGGAGTATAAGCAGAAAACACAGAGAGAACACGTAAACTCCAGAGTCAATTACAGTGATACCTTGGCTTACGAACTTATTAGGTTCCAAGACAGACTGTGTAAGGCGAAAAGTGTGTATCCCAAAAAATTAATTTCCCATAGGAAACCATTAAAATGAGAATAATCAAGTCCCAGGACCCCATAAAACATAACTTGTACTTTAAAATTTTCTAAGCCTTAAAATTACACAAAATATACCTTATTTTATGTAGAATAAATGTGCTGTGGTATTATAATTAAAGAAATCTTTTCTTTTCGGCTTTACCCTTCAAGGGGTCGCCACAGCGAATCAGTAACGTCCATCTTCAGGGGTATGGTACGCATGTTTGTTTTGGCCAAGCTTTTACGTCGGATGCCCTTCCTGACACAACCCTCTGTATTTATCCGGGCTTGGGACCGGCACAAGAAGACTTATGTACCTTTGTGGCACAGAACAAGCAACTCGCTCAGTAAAAGTCTTGTGATGACTGATTAGCACATCACCCTCACAGTGCACATCTCAGAATAGATAAATAAAATGAAGATTAAACGGTACTTTATAATAAAGTTGTTTTATTTACCTTTGTGATGGTCGTTGATGGCTTGATGGAATGGAGTGGCGGGTTTCATCAGCATTAAACACGTGATGAGGAACGTAACCTTCTTTCACCATCTCGAGGAATGATCCCTTGTAGGTGCTTTCGCTGTGATAATTTTATCTAGTTCCTCATCAATTGTGTTCTGTTTAGCTGGGTTGATAGCTTTTTCAGCAAGTGTACAGATGGCTTGTGCGGGTTGTTTGTGGAGCCTGATTAATGGGATATTTTTACCTTGCAGTCTACAGTCTACCTTTGAACTATCAAAGTTGAGACTCTCTCGCTGTCGTCTGCCTGTCTCTTTTATGTTTAAACCACCTCCCCTCACTGCTGCGTTCTTGACCAATCACATGGCTTTAACCGAAGACTGGGGGCGGGGAATAGAGGACAAAAACAGTCGGCTGCCATTTTGTTGTTAGAAGAACAGGCTCGTTCACGAACGACACATCACGCATTGAGGCATCTTCGTGGACGAAAAAAGTTCGTATGCCAAGGTAAAATTTGTATCTTCTTCTTTTCCTTTCGGCTTTTCCCTTCAGGGGTCGCCACAGCGAATCATTGTCCTCCATCTTTCCCGGTTTTGTGCATCCTCTTCTCTCACACCAGCTACCTTCATGTCCTCTTTGATCACATCCATAAACCTCCTCTTTGGTCTTCCTCTCGGTCTCCTGCCTGGCAGTTCAAGGCTCAGCATCCTTCTCCCGATGTAGTCGGTCTCTCTCCTCTGGACATGTCCAAACCATCTCAGTCTGGCTTCTCTGACTTTCTCTCCAAAGCCTCTAATATGAGTTGTCCCTCTAATGTACTCATTCCTGATCCTATCCAACCTGGTCACTCCCAAAGAAAACCTCAACATCTTCAGCTCTGCTACCTCCAGCTCTGCTTCCTGTCTTTTCTTCAGTGGCACTGTCTCCAGTCCAAACATCATGGCTGGTCTCAACACTGTTTTATACACTTTTCCTTTCATCCTAGCTGAAACCCTTCCATCACACATCACACCTGACATTTTTCTCCAGACGTTCCAGCCTGCCTGGACACGCTTCTTCACCTCTTTTCCACACTCTCCATTGCTCTGGACAGTTGACCCCAAGTACTTAAAATCCTCCACCTTCTTTATCTCTTCTCCCTGTAGCATCACTCTTGCACTGGGATCCCTCTCATTCACACACATATATTCCGTCTTGCTGCGACTGCTCTTCATTTCTCTCCTTTCTAGGGCATATCTCCACTTCTCTAGTTTCTCCGCCACCTGTTCCCCGTTCTCGCTACAGATCACAATGTTATCTGCAAACATCATGGTCCAAGGAGATTCTTGTCTAACATCATCTGTCAGCCTGTCCATCACCATGGCAAACAAGAAAGGGCTCAGAGCTGACCCCTGGTGGTGTCCCACCTCCACCTTGAATTCCTCAGTCATACAGACAGCACACCTCACAACTGTCTTACAGTCATGATACATGTCTTGCACCACTCTGACATTCTTTTCTGTCACTCCAGACTTCATCATGCAATACCACAGCTCTTCTCTGGGCACCCTGTCGTACGCTTTCTCCAGATCTACAGATACAATGCAATTCCTTCTGACCTTCTCTGTACTTCTCTATCAGCATTCTTAAAGCAAACACTGCATCTGTCGTACTCTTTTTTTGGCATGAAGCCATACTGCTTCTCACAAATGTTCACTTCTGCTCTTAGTCTACCTTCAACTACTCTTTCCCAGAGTTTCATTGTATGGTTAATAAACTTTATTCATCTGTAGTTAGTACAATTCTGCACATCTCCTTTGTTCTTAAAAATGGGCACGAGTACACTTCGTCTCCATTCTTCAGGCATCTGTTCACCATCTAAGATCTTGTTGAATAACCCAGTCAGGAACACCACCGCCACCTCTCCAAGACACTTCCATACCTCGATGGGTAAACCATCAGGCCCGAGTGCCTTTCCCCCCCTTCATCCTCTTCAGCGCCTTCCTCACTTCATCCTTGCTAATGTTTGCTACGTCTTGGTCCACAACAGTCACGTCTTCTACTCTTTGTTCCTTCTCATTTTCCTCATTCATCAATTCTTCAAAGTACTCTTTCCATCTTGCCATCACACTGCTTGCTTGTATCAACACTGCACGTGTTAATACATTGCCATCTCTATCCTTAATGACCCGAACCTGCTGCAGGTCCTTACCATCTTTGTGTCTCTGTTCCGCCAGCCTGAAAAGATCAGTCTCGCCTTCCTTGCTGTCCAGCCGAGCATACAAGTCATCATAAGCCTCTTGTTTGGCCTTTGCCACCTTTACTTTAACCGTGCGCTGCATCTCCTTGTACTGCTGTCTACTCTCGTCCGTCCTGTTAGTGTCCCACTTCTTCTTTGCTAACCTCTTTCTCTGTATACACTCCTGCACCTCCCCATTCCACCACCGAGTCTCCTTATCTACCTTTCTTCCACTTGATACACCAAGTACTTTCCGACCTGTGTCTCTGATTATGTTCGCTGTAGTTTGACAGTCATCTGGAAGGACATCTTGCCCACCCAGTGCTTGTCTTACCTCCTTCCTAAATGCCATGCAACACTCTTCCTTTTTCAACTTCCACCATTTTGTCCTCACTTCAGCCTTTGGTTTCTTCCTCACTGCCAGCGTCATCCTCCATATCACCAACATATGCTGTCTGGCTACACTCTCACCAACCACTACTTTGCAGTCACTGATTTCCTTTAGATGGCGCCTTTGGCACAAATTGTAGTCTACCTATGTACTTCTGCCTCCACTCTTATAGGTCACCCAATGTTCCTGTCTCTTCTGAAAGAATGTATTCACAATAGCCATTTCCATTCTCTTAGCAAAGTCAACCACCATCTGTCTTTCAGCGTTCCTCATCTGGAGTCAAAACCTGACCATCACCTCCTCATCATCTTTGTTTCCTGTGCCAACATGTCCATTGAAGTCTCCACCAATTACAACCCTCTCACTTCTCGGGATGTTCTGTATGACTTCATCAAAGTCCAACCAAAATTTCTCCTTCCCGCCAGCTCACATCCTACTTGTGGGGCATACCCGCAAACAATATTGAACATCACGCCTTCAATTTCTAGCTTCAGACTCATCATTCTATCTGATACTCTTTTTACTTCTAAGACATTGCTAACAAACTCCTCTTTTAAGATAACCCTAACTCCATTTCTATTTCTGTCTTCACCATGATAGAACGACTTAAACCCTGACCCTAAGCTTCTAGCCTTGCTCCCGTTCCACCTGGTATCCTGGACACACAGTATGTCTAGCTTCCTTCTCTGCATCATATCAACCAGCTCTCTACCTTTAACTGTCATTGTTCCTACATTCAAAGTTCCTACTCTTAGTTCTATACTCTTACCGTTGCATTTTTCTCTTTTCCTCCGGGCACACATCCCTCCTCTCCTTCTTCGACCAACAGTAGTCCATTTTCCACTGGCACCCTGAAGGTCAACAGTACCAATGGTGGCCATTGTTAACCCGGGCCTTGACCGATCCGGTATGGGATTCAGAGGTTTGATTCGCATATTTGTTTTGGCAAAATATTTTACGTCGGATGCCCTTCCTGACACAACCCTCTGTATTTATCCGGGCTTGGGACCGGCACAATAAGACACTGGCTTGTGCCCCCTTGTGGCTACATTCCAAGGTAAAGTTTGTATGCCAAGGTAAAATGTTCATAAATTTAACGTTCGTAAACCGAAAGGTTCGTAAACCAAGGTATCACTGTATCTACATTTACACTTTAACTGTTAGAAGAGCTTGTCATTTCTTCTTCTCCTTTTATCTTTTCAGCAAATCTCTGGTAACTGCAACACAACCGTCCTCCACACATTGGAAGGTTACTCTTACCTGTACAGTTATGACTGCACGCTTGTTCCAGGTAATGTGAACCTTTCAACAGATGAGTTTTTTTCCAGTTAAGATTCAGTCAATTTCTGACATTGTGCTTGATTTTCATTTGGCAGTTAGGCTGTATGACAATACATAGAAATAAAATAGCTACACAGTGACCTAATATTGTACGACCCTTTTGTTGCAGACCCCGCGGAGAAGCTGCAACAGACATGCCCAACATGCCCCATTCTTCTCCCTGTTGACAGTCAACAAGCTGTGCTAGCTGTTCAGGTGGCGCTGGCATCCTATAAGAGACGGTCCACTGTAGGTGCAGGGCTTGGAGTGAAGCGGATCACGAGAGCTGCGGAACAAGTGTGATGTTTAAAAGCACTAAAGTTTGGGATGGATACATTTCTGTCGTGGATTTGAGTACACAGCAGTCTGCTGAAGGTTTAGCCCATATTGAAAGTGAAAATGCAACAAGAAACTAATGGGCAAAGGGCTAACAGAAAATGTGGGGTTTTGTGTATGAGCAGGAAGGAAACTAAAAACTTTTATACTTTTATTTTTTTTTCACAACTTTCTACTTCTGTTTGTCTTTTTTGGTC
Organism: Hippocampus bargibanti; assembly: GCF_051943395.1. Taxonomy (NCBI): domain Eukaryota; kingdom Metazoa; phylum Chordata; class Actinopteri; order Syngnathiformes; family Syngnathidae; genus Hippocampus; species Hippocampus bargibanti. The sequence continues at coordinate 10,177,484 of NC_142740.1, forward strand.
ATCTTCTCACAATATGAATTTTGCATTTCAGACTTTGCCAGTGAAAGCCAGGTTTGTGGAATATACAGTCCAAGAGTGTGCAGAGGGAGTAACAGAAAAAGGCACCTGCCAGCGGTTGACATCCACTTCAGACACTGAGGTAAGCAATGAGTCAACTTCTACTTCTGCTCCACAAGCAAATCTTTGTAAAATACATTTGTACAAATAAACTCCAGACCATTAATAGACGTCTGGTATTCTAGACATTGAGGTAAACAACACATCTGGCCACCATGTAAGAAAATTGATGGGTTAAAAATGATCGTACCCTCTGGTTCATGGCTCTTCACGGTGTTAGAAGTTGGTAGTAAAATCAGCAGGAACCAAGGTGTTGAACAAAAAAAGATTATTTTAATCTTGTAAACGGCACAGACATTGTGAGGTCGGGTTGAAGAGGGCCAGAGAGAGAGAGATGGGGTGTGTTGGGAGAGCTTTTATAAAGACCGATAGGATGTGACGTCATGTAAAGGCGGGCAGAATGTGATGTCATTCAAAGGCAGGCATGATGTGACATGTCAGGAAGTCCAAGAAAAACAAAATAATGCAAAAGGAAATACAAAAGATCTTTAAAAATGTTCGTTTACCGAATTGCCTTAAAAAATAGTCGGTACTGTTTTTCATGGCCTCTTCAGTACAATGTAGGTTTTTTTTGTTTGCTATGAGAAATCACTGATGTGTCTGTCATGGTTGTTGTGCACCTGAGACTGACCTACCAACCTGTAAGGGTACAGGTGTGTGGGGGTGGAGGTATGTATGTGCACCTGCATACACACACCTTTTATTGTTTGTCCTCGGTGAGTTATCGTATCACCGGTGCCACGCCACCCTAAAGTGCTTTGACCCTGAAAGTATTATTTTATGAATAAATCCCAATGAATTTTGCTCTCAAACAAAGCATTTTAGTTTCTGCAACGTTTCATGAATCTTGGTCTTATATGATTCCCATAGACTGCGGGCTTTTGTACAGCATCGGTACATGGAGACCTGCATGCTCATCCGGATGTCCAAGTGTCCTGCGAGATGTTCAAAATACAGGTAAAGAAGCTGACACTTCATTGCATTCTTAAGCAAATCAGACCAATTAATTAGAATTAAGTAGATTTTAAAATTGTCTTGAAATCCAGTACAAGAACTGTCAAATGTGAGCTTGGATTCCTGTAGCTGATAAGAAGGGCACTTTGTGTGTGTGTGTGTGTGTGTGTGTGTGTGTGTGTGTGCCTCGACTGGGATCACCACCTTATCGTGGTGAGGCACTTTGCGCGTCTCCGTGACCCCGAGAGCTATGTCGGCTGGAGTCTTGTACTCCTGGCAGGGTCACCCAAGCCGAACAGGTCGGAGGGTAGAGGCCAGACAAAGAGTGATCCCAAATCCGCACCCAGGGGTAGGCGTAGGCGGAGTCCAACAGATCGGACCACCGGCAGCCCCTTGCAACCGCACTCACCTGAAGGTCGTCTCGAGTCTTCACTCTTGCCACTGGAATACAGTGAGTGCGGCCAAGTATGTGGGGGAAGGAATTGCGCGCCCCGTCCCTCACACTAAATCCACTAGTAGCGCAGGTTTCAGCTTCCACCATATAAGTCCACTGGCGATAGGATAAAGTGACGGGGGCAGGTCATGGATGTGACTGGAAGCTTCTAGCTTGAATCCTACACAGGGGCGGTACAGGATTGATGGTCGTTGCGAAGATGGGATGGAGCAACATTATCCTTCGGCAGCATCCTGTGCGTCTGAGCAGCCCTATTCAGGGTCCGCACTGCTCACCCCTTATAGGGGAAGGGTCTAGAAAAGGTGACCTAAACATTGCTTGTTCCACCACACCTGGGTGGCCCACCGCAGCCACCAAGGCATCCCCCCTCTGCGGTCGAAAACGAAATATAATCAAACCCATGACTATGAACCTGGCTTCCTGGAATGTTCGCACCCTCCTTGATGCTCGAGACGGGATGGAGAGACCTCGAAGACGAACTGCCCTCATCGCACATGAGCTAAGGAGGTACAACATCGATATTGGCGCACTCAGTGAGACTCGGTTCTCAGGCGAGGATTCACTCACAGAAGTTGGTGAAGGTTACACCTTCTTCTGGAAGGGTCTCCCAGAGAATGAGCGAAGACTCCATGGAGTTGGCTTTGCTGTGAAAAGCAGCTTACTCAGTAACATCCCCGAGTCCCCCCAAGGCATCAGTGAACGGCTTATGACCTGGCGTATTCCCCTGGTAAAAGGTCGCTTCGCAACTTTAATCAGCGCCTATGCTCCCACCTTGGATGCTGACGATAACACCAAAGATGCCTTCTACGAGTCCCTGGATGCTACCATATCCAAAATCCCTGCCTCTGATAAACTTGTTCTGATGGGTGACTTCAATGCCCGAGTAGGTACTGATGCCAGGCTCTGGAAACAAGTAATCGGAAGGCACGGGACGGGGAAAATAAACAGCAATGGCCTCCGACTCCTCACTCTGTGCTCTGAGCATCAGTTGATTGTAACTAACACCATCTTTCAGCTGAAAAAGAAATACATCACATCATGGATGCACCCCAGGTCCAAACATTGGCACTTACTGGACTACATCATCACAAGGCAACGAGACCAAAATGATGTCTGCATCACGCGGGCCATGCGTGGGGCTGAATGCTGGACTGATCATCGACTGATCAAGTCCAGGCTCAAGCTGAGAATTCGACCTCCTCATAAGAAACAGCAGCCCCAAAGGCGTCTTAACACCAGGGCCCTGGAGTCCCCAGAATGTGCAGCCAGCTACCGCCACAAGCTGGCAGAGGGACTTGCCAGCCTGGACAATGACACCAGTAACGGTGACCTTGATGTTGAAAGCAGGTGGAAAAAATTGAGGACAACAATTCATCAAGCTGCCTCTGAGACCATCGGCTTCACTCAGAAACGTCATCAAGACTGGTTCGATAACAGCTCAGCTGCCATACAGGAGCTTCTGGAAGCCAAGCGCAAAGCCCATACCACACTTCTCTCCAACCCTCATTCTCCACTTCTCTCTCACTACAAGGCCATCCGTGGTGAAACACAGAAACAGCTGAGGATGATGGAGAACAAGTGGTGGCTCAGCAAAGCCCAAGAAATCCAGAGGCATGCAGACAACAACAACACACACGCCTTCTATGATGCTGTAAAATCCCTGCACGGCCCACGAAGACAACACATTGTCCCAGTTAAATCTGCAGACGGTTCTGTACTACTGAAGGACAAACAGCTAATACTTGAGCGCTGGGCAGAGCACTTTGACTCCCTGCTCAACCAAGTAAACCCTTCAGACACATCTGTCCTTGACTCCCTCCCAGAGCTTCCAACAGTTCCCTCCCTTGATGAACCTCCTCAGTTCACAGAGGTCCTCTCTGCAATCCGGAGCCTTAAAAACAACAAAAGCCCTGGCCCTGATGGACTTCCAGCTGAGGTCTTCAAGAGCGGCGGTTATCTCCTGACACGGAAGCTTTACCACCTCATCTGCAACATCTGGCAAAACGGGACACTTCCTCAGGAATGGAAAGACAGCAACATTGTCACCATTTACAAAAGGAAGGGGGACAAGTCAGTCTGTGGCAACAGCCGTGGCATCTCCCTACTTTCTGTTGCTGGCAAGATTCTTGCAAAAGTAATGCTGTTCCGTCTTACATCGCACATTACCGAAGACATCCTCCCAGAGACACAATGCGGCTTCAGGAAGGATCGAAGCACTCTGGACATGATCTTCGCTACGCGCCAAGTTCAGGAGAAATGCAAGGAACAAAATAAGGACCTCTATATCACCTTCATTGACCTTACAAAGGCATTTAACACAGTTAACCGTGACATTCTCTGGACCATACTGCAGAAATTTGGCGTCCCCTCCAAATTTCTCAGCATCCTAAAACAGTTCCACAGCGGCATGCAAGCAACTGTACTTGTTGGTGGCCAGCAATCTTCCCCGTTCCCTGTGGAAGTCGGGGTGAAGCAGGGCTGTGTACTGGCCCCTGCTATATTCAACCTGTTCCTGATGGCAGCTACGCTCCTCTTCCATAAGTCCATCCAGGAAGGTGGCGGCGTACAAATCCAATTCCGCCTGGATGGTAACCTGTTTAACATCAGACGCCTACAGGCCAAGACCAAGACCCTGATCAGCGGCATCCACGAGCTACAGTATGCAGATGATTGTGCTCTGCTGGCCCACAGCCCAGCTGCCATGCAAAATGCCCTTGATACCATGTCCTCCGTCTACCGATCACTCGGTCTCGTGATCAATGTAACCAAAACGGAGGTCATGGCAAAAGAGAGTTCTCCAACCCCAGCGTTCACCCTCAGTGGCACACCCCTCAAGGTTGTCCAACAATTCAGCTACCTCGGCAGCATTCTAACACCCTCCTGTCTAATTGATGATGACGTCCAGGCCCGCATCCATCAAGCCTCCAAAGCTTTTGGCAGATTGCGTACTCGTGTGTTCGAAAACAACCACTTAAGAACTCCAACAAAAGTCGCAGTCTACCAAGCAGTGTGTGTGTCCACGCTGCTATATGGCGCAGAAGCCTGGACCGTCTATCGACGCCATGTGAGACGCCTTGATGCATTCCACATCAGGTGCCTCCAACGAATCCTTGGCATCACCTGGCAGGATCGTGTTCCACACACCGACATCCTTCAACGCACTGCCTCCACCAGTATCGAGGCCATACTGGCAAAGAGGCAACTTCGGTGGGTTGGACATGTCATCCGGATGCCTAGCTGCCGCTTGCCTCGACAGGTGCTTTATGGACAACTCTTGTCAGCGAAGAGGAACCCTGGTGGTCCTAAGCTGCGATACAAAGACCAGCTTAAACAGACTCTAAAGAACTGCAACATCAAGCCCAGCGATCTGGAGTCTGCTGCAGCGAACAGGCCACTGTGGCGCTCCTTATGCCACGAAGGGGTGACACAACTTGAAGACAAGCGCACCCAGAGGAGGATCGTGCGGCACGAGCAAAGACACCTTTGTGCTGCTTCAGTACCGCCTCGCCAGCCCGGTCCTGGCCTCACATGTCCTGAATGTGGCAGGATTTGTGGCTCCAGAATCGGGATTCATAGTCACCTACAGTGGCATCGCCGCCAGCGCCAATAACCACTGTCCAATACCCCACAAAGCAATGGAAGCGACGTCATCCTCGACTTCGATGGACTGCCAAGAGAAGAGAGAGTGTGTGTGTGTGTGTGTGTGTGTTTCTTTATGTGTGTGTGAGGGTTTTTTTTATGCATAGCAGTAGTCAACCTTACCCAACTAATCTGGGGTTGACGGGCAATGTATAATTAAGAATTGTTTTTGTACATGACCAGCTGTGAGCATATTTACTCCAAACGTGTCGGAAACGTACACTCTAGAAAAAGTCTAGAGTTTTTCTTCTAATTTTGGTTTGCATGATATCCTTCCATCCATTTTCCGATTTACTTCATCCACACAAATGTCACGGGAATTACTGGAGACTATCCTGGCTGCTTTTTGGGCAGTAGGAGAAGGACACTGTGATCTAGTTGCCAATCATAGGGCACACAGAGACAGCTAAAACAGAAAAGTTGATCGTAACAAAATGACCAAAGGTACAGCATAATCCGCATCTGATGGTCAGCCATGAATTCTGAAAAAGAAGATATTTTGAGAATAGTAGTTTCTCTCGTGGTGGTATCTCTGCACCATGACTCGACCATGACCATATCTAGACCTCCTCCTCCACATCACTCGGGAGTCTAGAACAGGGGTTGGGAACCTTTTTGACTAAGAGAGCCATAAAAGTAAAATGTTTAGAAATGTTTTTCAGTGAGAGCCACACACACACGCACGCGTGGCCACTTTTCAACAAAATGGCAGAATGTGTGATAGTACTCACCATTAACATGAATGGTTTTCTGTTCCTCATGATTGGTAAAAATCCAGCTAAAGGATCGGAATGAAATTCAACTTGCCGGGTCCATACGTGAAGTTACTGCTAGTTAGCCTGCACACGGCTCATTAGCTTGCACACTTGCTTTCTGCTGTCTCTCGCAGAAGTATATTCATGCTAACGTTAGCATGGGCTTGTCAAAGTCAGTTCATTCAACCTGAAGTCTATATATTATGTTACTCATTTAAAAGGGGGAATTTACCTGTTTCGACATCAACGGCCACCGAGGTCTGTATCATCCAGTCAAACTTGCTCTTTGAACACCAACAGCTACCTTCCGTCAGTATCATCCAATCAAAATTGCGCTTTCAGCCAACCTAAGTCAGTATCATCCAATCAAAATTGCGCTTTCCGCCAACTGCATCCCAAACAGGAAAATAACAGCGAAAAAGCGAGAATATGTATTTAATATTATTGGCGAGCCAGATGCAATCATCAAAAGAGCCATATATGGCTCGCTAGCCATTGGTTCCCGACACCTGCACGAGAGTGATTGGATTGGATTTGCCTTTATTAGTCTCACAGGGGAGAAATTTACAATTCACAGCACCAAAGTGATGAAAGGAATGAAAGTAGAAAAACAAAATACATGAGTTGCTGGAAAGGCAGCCACTCTCACGGCGCCGTCTTGAAGTCAAAAGAACAAAAAAAGAAGTCAAGAGAACAAAAAAAACTAAATAACAAATAATATGAAAGCACAAAGACAATATGACAAAACAAAGACACAGAAAGTCATGCTTTCTTCAGAACTTGCTGTACCCTCTTTGTGATGACATGAAGCAGTTCTAGATGAAAGAGGAGAGGATCAAAGTGTCTTTCCACCAGTGGATCAGGAACATCATGGTGGAACGTGCACGTCGACTACAAGCTAAATGTTGAAAGCAACCATGCAGCTGTAGCATCCATTGACGAAAAGAGATTGTCTCACATCTCCTGTCACATATAAATCTGCTTCAATTCCAACCCGCAACAGTTCCACATACGCATCGGCGCTCTGCGCTGTAGCTCCTTCTTGTCGCGGGCTCCTCAAGCCATGCATCCATCCAGCCGCAGACTGTCCAACAGCACCGACCTTTCCGCTGAACAAAGTGGGGCTGTGAAAATGCTGCCCATTACAGGCGCAAAAAAAGCACAATGGCCCCAGAGGTGTCCAGCGATAACAGTCGAATGACATCGACATTCCTCCCATTCAAAAACAGTACTGGCATATTCATGCTGCCGAAAAGGCGCAACCGCTCAGCACAGTCTCCTCCTTGATGAATGTCGTGGTCAAAAATGCAGAAAAACAATCCGACGCCCAACAACACAAAGGGACAAAAGAAAACACAAAACAAGACTGGACTTCCGCTTCCGGGACGAGCGAACGCTGGCGCGCTTTGGCTGCCGCTGCTCTCCCGCGAAATGTTTTTACCTTCTTTTAGCCTTTTTAACGTCTTTTTTATGGTTCACGAGCCTCTGGAAATACCAGACAATCACCTACGAACGTAGGCTATCGATCCATCTCTTGATCCCGGTCGCTTATCCGGATCACAGACGAAGCCGCGTTATCATCTCCACCCACCTGTTCCCGCTGTCGAGGGCTAACCTGGCCGCTGCCTCTCTCTCGGTGTTGCTGGCGAATATCATGTCGGTTCTCCATCTGTTGGACGGCTACAGTACTCGGCGGCGGAGCTGCTGAAGTTCCGCTCCCGATGAACGAGCGTGCCACCGGCGATTCTCCGGTTCCCGGGAATCGCTCGTCGCCCTTCCCGGAGGTATATCCACCGCAGATCACGTCGAGGCTTTCACCTCGATGGCTCCAAGGATATCACCTCCCTCTGGTCATCCGTCCGCCAGCCGCGCAGAAGGAGCAGCCGCTCGGTCGATCACCGTATGGTAGCCGGCCTGGCTAGGTCGGCTAATGCGCCTCGTAGTGGGGACGCCACCAGCGTCAACTTCAGCCTCCTCAACGTCCGCTCGCTTACGGGAAAGGGGTGTCTTATCCAAGACATTCTAAGTGACCGTAAGCTTGACTTTTTTTGTATAAATGAGACTTGGCAAATGGCGGGAGACTTCTCCGAGCTCAATGGCGCGACTCCGCCAGGCTTTGTTTACATTTCTAAGCCCCACCTCTCAAGCCGTGGAGGTGGTCTGGCGATAATTTACCGCAAGAACTGGAAAATCCTTCAAGTTTCACTCCAGGAAACCCTATCGTTTGAATGCCTTGCTTGTAAAATTTCTGAACCCTGACCCACCACCATAGCCACTGTATACCGTGCACCAAAACCACATTGTGACTTTCTAAAAGAATTCTCTGATGTCCTCACACACCTCTCCACCCTGTCACCAAATGTAATTATTCTCGGGGACTTCAACATCCACATGGACAATTCCACTCTTCCCCTCACTAAAGACTTCACCTCCTCACTCGACAGCTTTGGTCTCCATCAATTCTCGGACTTTCCCACCCACATAAAAGGCCACACCCTGGACCTCATTTGCATGTCTGGCCTTATCCCTAAGAATTGCACAGCTAATGAACTCCCCATAACAGACCATTTCCTGGTTTCTTTCACTCCGGACTGCAACTCATCTCCTGATGAACTTGTTTTCCGGTACAACGCCGACCTCACGAACACCCTCAACGCCCTGGCTCCTGTAAAGTCCCGGTCGGTCCAATTTACCCGGTCTGCACCCTGGTTCACTGCCCATCTCTGCTCCATCAAGGCAAAATCTCGCCAACTTGAAAGACTTTACAGGAAGTCTGGGCTCACTACTCACAAGGACATGTACGCAACTCACCTTACCCATTACAAGGACTCTATCACTCGTGCAAAATCGCAATATTACTCTGGACTCATTGACTCTAATCCTGGAAACTCACGGGCCCTCTTTTCCCTCTATCACAAAATCACACAACCTCCTATCTCTCTCCCCTCACACTTCAATTCCTCTGAGACATGCAACACTCTGCTTATGTTTTTTAGTGAAAAGATCAACAAAATCCATCAGCACCTCGGGTCCTCTGTCTCCCCCACCTCTCCCAGCCTTTCTACTCCTTCCCAACGACTTTCTGCCTTTGAACTCCCCCATTCCTCTATAATCTCAGACATTATCACCAAATCCAAGAACTCCTCCTGTCAACTCGACCCCCTCCCTACTATCCTTATAAAGTCCTGCTTACCCTCTCTTCTCCCATTTATTTCTACCATTATTCACTCCTCATTATCAACTGGAATTGTTCCTATCCCACTCAAAACTGCAGCTGTCACTCCAATCCTGAAAAAACCTGGCTCAGACCCAAACGATTTCAATAACTTACGTCCAATTTCCCACCTCCCATTCATCGCCAAAATTCTTGAAAAGACAGTTGTGTCTCAGCTTCACTCACACCTCACTCACAATAACCTGTACGAACAATTCCAGTCTGGTTTCCGCCCCCGCCACAGTACTGAATCGGCTCTCATAAAAATCACGAATGATCTTTTTATGGCAGCCGATGCCGGTTCACTCTCCATCCTCATCCTTCTCGACCTGACCGCAGCCTTTGACACCATTTCCCACCCTATCCTGCTCGACAGACTTTCCACCCTAGGCATCACACATACCCCACTCCGCTGGTTTCATTCCTATCTCTCTGATCGCTCACAATTCATCCAAATCAACTCGTTCACCTCACGGTCCTCTCCTGTGTCCTCTGGTGTGCCTCAAGGGTCTGTCCTGGGGCCACTTCTCTTTATTATCTACCTACTTCCTCTTGGCAATATTTTCCGTAAGTTTGGCATTCACTTTCACTGCTTCGCGGATGACACCCAACTCTACCTCTCCAGCAAACCCGACGCCTCTCTTCCACCTTCGTCCCTCTCACTTTGCCTCTCAGAAATTAAATCCTGGCTTTCCCATAACTTTCTCAAGCTTAACAGTGACAAAACCGAACTTCTCCTTGTCGGTACCAAATCCACCCTCCACAAAACTAACAATTTCTCTCTCACCATTGACAGTCCAACCGTGTCCCCCTCCCCTCAGGTCAAGAGCCTGGGTGTCATCCTCGATAGCTCACTATCTTTTCAGTCCCATATAAATAACATAACTCGGTCTGCTTATTTCAACCTCTGTAATATTAACCGTCTCCGTCCCTCGCTCACCCCTCACACCACTGCTATCCTTATCCACAGTCTCGTCACCTCCCGCATCGATTATTGCAACGCACTTCTCTTCGGTATCAACCAGAAATTTCTCCATAAACTCCAACTCGTCCAAAATTCTTCAGCCCGGATCATCACTAGAACCCCTTCCTTTCACCACATCACCCCTGTCCTCCAGCAACTCCACTGGCTACCTGTTAAACATCGTATCGAATTCAAAATACTTCTGTTTACATTCAAAGCCATCCATAACCTTGCCCCTCCCTATCTTTCTGACCTGCTTCAAATCTCTGTTCCCTCAGATCTTCATCCTCCCTTCACCTCTATGTGCCCTCTGCCCGTCTCACCACGATGGGATGCAGAGCGTTCAGCCGCTCTGCTCCCAAACTCTGGAATTCTCTTCCACCCAACATCCGCAATATTGACTCCCTCCCTATTTTCAAGGCTCACCTCAAAACCCACTTGTTTAAAATTGCTTTCAATGTATAGTTCTATCTGCTATTTTATTATGTATCATTTTACTTATGGTTTTATTGTTATGTGCTTTGTTTTATTGTTTTTGTTGTAAAGTGTCCTTGGGTGTTTTGAAAGGCGCTTGAAATAAAATGTATTATTTATTATTATTATTAAGACAAAAACAACAAAAAAAGCAAGGCTCATGAGAGCACTTGCTGACGGCTGCCTACTCGGGCGCCATCTTGGACTTAATATAAGTGAGTGATGTGAAGAAGGAAGCATGTGTACTGGTATGTCGTACAAAACAAAGCAATACAATAAAGCTCTTGAATCATTTGACCAAGTTGCACACAAGTGATAAAATGGAAAGTATTAAAGTGGGAGCAGTTTCCACAGCCCCCCCTCGAAAACCTGCGCAGTTTAGCCTATAATTACTCAATAACTGTATTTATAGAGCGCTTTAAAACCACCACCTCTATGTGATATATATGGAGCAAAAATAATGAATACAACAACACACAATATAACAATTAATAATGAAGTCATCAGAAAAGACAAAAAGAGTAAAACGAGTCACACATTGATTCAAAAGCCAAAAGAACAACATATGTTTTAAGACAAGTTTTAAAGACGGACAGCTTGCTAACGGAAACAGTTCAATCCCCCCTGAGTTTTTCTTTAGTTTTTGGTACTACGAATAATGTCTGGTCCGCACACCTGCCCACATCATAGTTGGTTTTCGCAGGGCTGAAAGTGTGTAGGGCTGGGTCACGTCTGTACGAGGGGAGGCAACAGATCTTGGCGGACGAAAAAAGAAGGGAACTGCAACCAAAATACTCGATGGAGATAGTATAGTTCAAAAAGTGTTTTTACTGAGACACGCAGAGCATAACAGTAGGTAAGACAACCGAACAGAGAGGCACGACAGCCGAGCGGGACCAACCTGCGTACTGCTGGGTGACAGGGTCATGAATACACCGGCGAAAACCGAGCAGAACCGGGTGGCTTTTATAGCCAGAAGGCACAATCAATGGGATTGGAATCAGGTGAGTGAGCCCGGAGAGCAGGGAGGGGAGGGGGCGCACCAGACACCAATCAGGATGTGACAGGGTAAGCTTGGAAATGTAAGGTGAGGCAAGATTATTAAAAAATGTGAAAATAAATGATAGCTTCTTTAAAAAAAATGAAGGAATGACAGAGTAGGAGTACGTGCTTCCTCTTATGAGTGCCAGTCACGAGGTCAGCGGCATTCTGGACCAACTGGAAGCACTTCATCATTTAATGACTGAATGACTATTTTAAAGTTCTCATGAGAACTGAGAGACTTAACTTTCGTCAGCTTGAGGAAAGAAGTTTAAGAATGGAACCGATTTAAAATCACTGTGCAGGTGAACCAAGTTTGAGACTGTTGGCTTCAGATAAAGAGCCAAGGTACCCAAGTACGCACGAAGGGATGTACAACGACCATTGGAACCAACACCATCACTTCTGTCTTGGTGTCATGAGAATCAGAAAGGCTTTAATCGTCCCACAATGGAGAAATTTGCAATCCTGTTCTTGATTTCCTCTGGACAAGATAAATAAAAGTTGCTTCAATGAGAAAGTGTTTTTGTTTTTTGTTTTTTGGGAGGGAAGGGGGGGGGGGGCGTTCTGAAAGTGATCCGAATAGCATTTAACCATGCTTCCTTAAAGGACAACCGACACCATTTTTTTGGTTTCCTAACTGAACGTTTTATAGCATCTAAAATACCCAAAACACGCAGGCTGATATTTTTAGTCAAATGAAAAACACCAATAAAAATGACGTTAGTGTCCCAAAACTACTTCAAAATGACCACGGAGATGCTGAATTTTAGAAGGTCCCGCCCCCTTGTTCGTGGCATCACGCCAGGACGTCTTGCCTTGTTCTAGAATAAAAACAATGGCTTCAGATTCAGAGAAGATGATTTCTTGTTACTCATCCAGTTATGAATATGATTCAAATAGTTCTGAAGAGGAAAGCATACATGTTTGCAATCGATTGAAGAAGTCCTTCCGTATCAATTAGAGCCGTCAGGCCTCCAATGTATCGTCCCAGAAAATGCACAAGATGGCGCCCAAGCTCTGTTGGAAATGGGCTGATTTGTCTGCTGAGAATTTGTGTCAACTAGTATCAAATAGTAGTCTTGGTGCAACACACAACGATTCACCATTGCGTTATTTATGTGTTTTCCTTCTAATTTCGCCATCAACACAGATCAACATGAAGTTTTTAGACCAAACAAAGTACCCAAAATGCATTGTGTGTCATTTTCTCGGTCAGGGGCGTTCCAGACGTGACGTCACGTCAGGCATCGTCATCAACTTGAAAACAAGACTTCCTGAATATTCAGAGCAAGTCTTAAAACATAAAATATAGCTTAATGTTGTGGAATCTTTGTAAAATACGCTCAGTAGAAGTCATTTGAAGTGATTTTACAAATTATGGACAGAACTTGTCCGGAGACGTCAGTAGTCCTTTAAGAAGTAACCCAAAAGGAGTAGATAGAGTCAAAACAGCAAATGTGTTGGAGTATTTCTTTACATAGCGTAAACTGTGTCCCACATAATTATGATTTATTCCCAACTTCATAATCCACTGCCTGAACACATTTTGTGGCAATCTAGTTTCGCATTAAGATCAAGATGTTCCTTTATTTTTATTTTTTTAACAGTCCCCCACTGTGTGCCAGGGGGCCAAGTGGTACACTAAGAGAGGCTGAATTTCTAGTGTTCTTTTGTAGTGTAGCATCTGTTTATGCACGTCTATCTATTGCGTACTTTTAAGATTTGTTCGGCTTTGTTTGTTTGTTGTATGTGATTGTTTATTATATACAGCAGTGTCTGAAATAACGCCTGCCCGGACGCCCGGGGCATGCAACTTTTATGTCGGGCGTACAACTTCCAGAACGTCTCAGAAGGCCGTGCATTTGCATATCATTTTCCAAAGTAGACGCACTGAACCTCAGCCCCAGAAGAAAGATTCAAAAGAAGCTAAGAAAATTTATGACGCTACAAAAAGTAAACGTACATTATCCCGTGACTGTAAAGTGTCCTTGAGAGTTTTGAACGGCACTTAGAAATTGCACGCACATTAAAAGCATCGTGGAAAGAGGAGTTCACGTGGCTTGTAGCAGATGATACAAGGGAGCATTTGTGGTAGGTACATCCTTAATAAAATCAATCCTTAATACTTCGGGAGAAGAATGCTGAGTCTTGAACTGCCAGGCAGGAGACCGAGAGGAAGACCGAAGAGGAGGTTTATGGATGTGGTCAAAGAGGACATGAAGGTAGCTGGTGTGAGAGAAGAGGATGCACAAAACCGGGATAGATGGAGGACATTGATTCGCTGTGGCGACCCCTGAGGGAAAAGCCGAAGGGAAAAGAAGAAGAAGAATTTGCAACAATGGTTTTTTTTTGCGATTAGTCATCTTAATGTGTTTCAAGTTGGGAAAAATGGGGCTTTTCAGAGTTGCCTGCCCTGTTGTCCGCTAACTTTTTAGTTAGTTGTCCGCTAACTTTTTGTCATGAGTTTCAGACACTGCATACAGTTACAATAAACTGTAAAACCAAGTGCCTTTTATCATCATTAACAACACATTGGTTAATAGCAATGTGATGTGAGCTGGTCTTTCTTTCTCTTCCTCAGAATGTGGATGTCATTCGCCCATTGCAGCCACAAGGTCATGACCTCCCCTTTAAGCCTGACATCTCAACAGTGCCTCCATTCGATGACCCTGGTAAAGAGAAGGAGTCTGCGATTTCTGAGCCCACAGCAATCCCTGATCCGCAACTTCCTGATCTTCAACCTGCCCCATTTGAACCCACGCCGATCAGCCCTTGTCCCAAGGACCCTCTCTTTATTCCCCCAAAATCCTTCAGTTCATCTTCGAGTGAGTCTGCAGAAGATCTTTTAGATCGGCAGCTATCAGTAAACGGTTCATCTGAGCCATCCTCTGAGGAGATCGGAGGCATTCTGGCTTTACGTCCACCCTTGGACTTTCACTATAAGAGGCACGACCGCCAGAAGCGCCAGGCCTTGGCGGAAAGTTTAGCTTCCCACAGACCGACATTCCTGTCTGATTTCCCAAATGGGCACTCGCCATTCCGTTCCTGCCCTGGTCCTGCACGATACACCACAGTCTAAAGGGTCGTTTGTTTGTGTCACGTGCGTTTGGGCCAGGTTGGTTGGCAGCATAAATACTCTCCTCTGTGACATAATTTACCTGTGCAAATAGCTTGTACCAAATAAAAGGGATGGCATTTCCATGGACAAACATACCTAGTCACAGTGGGTACTTGAAGCTACAGACATTGTAGACTTAAACTCAGTTTATAAATGTGTTCAAATAAAATTGGAAGTACTTCAGCAATTAAAATTTGGGTTTTGTTTAAACAATTGCCACCAGTGCAAATTACAATGATTATTTATAAATAACAAACAGAAATATAGTTAAAAGAGCTATAGACTTGACATAAAGGTCCGAACTTTGCATCCATTCATCCTTTATCTGAACGGTTTATCCTCACCAGGGTCTTGGACTTATTCCAGCTGTCTTTGGGCAGGATGCAAGACACAACCTGAACTGGTTGCCAGCCAATCTCAGGGTAGATATATAGACAAACAGCCATTCACATTCACAAGAACAAGGGCAATTTAGAGGGATCCATTAACCCAGGTGTCCCCAAACCCCGGGCCACGGACCGCTACCGGTCCGTGGGTCATTTGGTACCGGGCCGCGCAGAAAGAATAAATAATTTACATAATTTCCGTTTTATTTATTATCTGAGTCCATACTATGTTTTATTTTGAAAAATGAAAAGTCAACGCTTGCAACGCATTTCCGTGACGAGGAATGGGTTGCAAAGCTCGCTTATTTGTGCGACATATTCAACCTGCTCAATGAACTCAATCTGTCACTTCAGGGGAAAATGACAAATTTTCTTCAAGTTGGCTGATAAAGTAGCTGCATTTAAAGCCAAACTGGATTTGTGGGCACGGCGCGTGAATAGCAGTGTATTTGACATGTTTCAAACATTGGCGGGGATTTTGGAAAAGACTGAGCCGAGCCTTCATTGACGAACTGCCAAGGAATGGATCCTACTCCATACTTTCGGCTTTTCCCTTCAAGGGGTCGCCACAGATTTGTTATTAATATAAATAAATACATAAATAAATACATAAATAAAGTAATACAGACAGACAGGCAGGCAGGCATACATTGTAAAGTAATTATAAAAGAGAAATTATACAAATTGTAAAGTAATTATAAAAGAGGACAGAAGATTTTAGGAAGGCTACGCACTCTGACCAATACTTACTTTTTCGATTCTAACCACCCTTTACAACAAAAATTAGGAGTTCTCAGAACCCTCCAGCACAGGGCTAAACTAATATCAACAAGCTCGAAGGCAGAGACAATGAGTCAAAACATATCAGGAGAGCACTCACAAACTGTGGGTACCCTCAGTGGTCATTTAACAAATGTCAGAAAGAAAGAATAGGGAATGAAACCAAAAATTCTGAAGATACAAAAAAGGAGAGGAGTAGCAGTACCTTACATTGCAGGAGTTTCTGAAAAACTACAGAGTCTTTTGGCAACACAAAATTCCTACTTATTTCAAACCGATAAACACTAAGGCAAAAATTTGTGGATCCAAAGGATAGGCTGCCAAATGAAAAACAAAGTAATGTAGTTTATTCAATACATTGTAAGAATGAAAATTGTAAAGTGCAGTACATTGGGGAGACTCAACAAATTCTCAAAAAGACTTTATCAACATCGCAGGGATAATACTCGTGGGCCTCAATCAGCCGTACATATACACCTGAAAGCTAGCAACCACTCATTTGTCGACAATGAGGTTAAAATCTCAGCGAAAGAACATAGATGTTTGAAAGGGGAGTAAAAGAAGTGATTTTCATAAAACAACTAAATCCTTCTTTAAAACGGTTTGGTGGGGTGAGGTTCAATTTGGATCGTTCATACAATAGCCTGCTTAGGCAACATAGGATTAGCAATTCTGATGCGGTGATACCAGTTCAAATAGGGCAATCATGCCAGTCGTTAGTCAGGACGATAGGAAGTATCAGTGGAGCAGCTGCAGGGAGTAGTCCCCTGCTCCCCCCCAACCTGAGAGTAGGGACCTATCATAGCAGAGTCCGGCACCGCCAGGTCTGGACAGTAGGGATATATATATAGGGCCTAAACTACAAGTAAGACTTTAGTTTGCTGACGACGTTTCTTGGATAAGAAGCGAAACATCTGACACCTTCAAAGAAGTACAGATGACGGCTGAAGAAACCTTTTCATCGGTGAATCCATGTGTATTTTCATCCAACTTTATTAGCAGAGTCCTGGTAACATCGCGCCAACAACAACATATGTAACATCGTCTGTGTCTCTTAACGCTCAATGGTCACCGTGGTAATGTTTAAACGTGAAGTCCAAGATGGCGCCCGAGTAGGCAGCCTCAGCAAGTGCTCTCATGAGCCTTGCTTTTTTTGGTTGTTTTTGTCATGTTTTGTGTTTTCTTTTGTCACGTTGTGTTGTTGTGCATCGTGTGGAACAAATAGATTGTTTTTCAGCATTTTTGACCACGACATTCATCAAGGAGGACACTGTGCTGAGCGGTTGCGCCTTTCGGCAGCATGAATATGCCAGCACTGTTTTTGAATAGGAGGAATGTCGGAGCCATTCGACTGCCATCGCTGGACACCAAAGGGGCCATTGTGCTTTTTTGCGGCTGTAATGGGCAGCATCTTCACAGCCCCGCTTTGTTTAGCGGAAAGGTCAGTGCTGTTGGACAGTCTGCGGGTGGATGGATGCATGGCTTGAGGAACCCGCGATAAGAAGAAAGGAGCGTCAGCGCAAAGCGTATGTGGAACTGTTGCGGCTTGGAATTATATAAGATTTATGTGGAACAGGAGATGTGAGACAATCTCTTTTCGTCAATGGATGCTACAGCTGCGTGTTTGGTTTCAACATTTAGCTTGTAGTCGACGTGCACATTCCACCATGATGTCCCTGATCCACTGGTGGAAAGACGCTTTGATCCTCTCCTCTTTCATCTAGAACTGCTTCATGTCATCACAAAGAGGGTACAGCAAGTCTTGAA
Source organism: Hippocampus bargibanti (assembly GCF_051943395.1). Classification (NCBI taxonomy): domain Eukaryota; kingdom Metazoa; phylum Chordata; class Actinopteri; order Syngnathiformes; family Syngnathidae; genus Hippocampus; species Hippocampus bargibanti. Next base: position 10,195,150 of record NC_142740.1, read on the forward strand.
GAAGAATGTCTCTCTGTGTCTTTGTTTTGTCATATTGTCTCTATGCTGTCATATTATTTGTTATTTAGTTCTTTTGACTTCAAGATGGCGCTGCGAGAGTGGCTGCCTTTCCAGCAGCTCATGTATTTTGTTTTTTCTACTTTCATCACTTTGCTGCTGTGAAATGTAAATTTCTCCACTGTGAGACTAATAAAGGCAAATCCAATCCAAAATAAGATACACCACAAAAACAAGTGCAAAGCGCATGAAAAAAATACTCACTACAACTGAATCATCTGCAATGAGACGGTCCCATTGAGGGATAATGAGAGACAATGACACCCGAAGTGTGTCACGGTTTGCAAGGTGGTGATGGCGGGTTCGGATCCCAAAAAGCAGGCAGGAGGGAGCAGGAGGTTGTTTGACAAATTGTATTAAAATAAAGTCAGCAGGAACAAAATGTAAAACATCAAAATGATCTGAATGGAAAAAATACAAAGTAACAAAAGAAAACCAAGTGTAAAAGTCCGCCAAGGTTAAACAAACACGCACACAATGCATGCTGCAACCAAGCAGCAAACAAACAATGAATCGGCACCGGATGATCGTGCCAGGTGTCCTTTTAAGTGTCATTGATTATAACGACCAGCACCTGCGAGGCTGCCGGCAGGGCTGACGTCGCTACCTGCTGGTCGCCAATCTGATCGGGACGACCAGCACCTGTGCAGGTGCAGGCGGGGCCGACAGCGCCCCCCGTTGGTCGCCAACCAGATCATGACAGTACCCCCCCTTCAAGGGGCTGCTTCCAGAAGTCCCAACAGTCTCCCAAAAGGTCCACTCGCCAGGGAACGGTCGGTGGAGAGGGCAACCGCTGCCTCTCCAGCATACGACGGGCGGCGGCCTGATGGGAACGGGACTCGGCCTGGGGTAGACGAAGATGCGGCACGGATCGTCGTGGGCGTGAGTGCGATCCCTCTCGCACGTTCACGCGACGGCGCATGGCTCTGCGTGGACGTCGAACTGCCAGGCGCAGAATGGCACCCCGTACGGCCGTATGGGACCAGGTCTCGGCCGGCCGGACGCCGACGTGGGCGTGAACTGCCCGGCTCCGGGGGAACGAGACCAGTCCAGAGCCGCTCCGGGATCCAGCGGTGAGTGGGGTCTCGGACTGACGTTGACGCGGACGTTGCACGGCTCGTCGTGGATGAGACTCAATTCGTCATGTACGACGACAGCGTGGCTGGACATGGGCGTGCAATGCCAGTCACCCAGTTTCACCCTGGACGGCCACCTGGAAGGAGGTCTCGGCCGGACGTTTACGTGGACGTTGCGGCTCGTCGAGTGACGCGATTCAAACTCGACGAGGCTTGCGCTAACGTGGACGTAGCATTGCCAGGCACAGGGTGGAAATGAGACGGGTCCGATGTACCTGCGGGATCCGATGGTAGGCCGATTCATTCTGTCACGGTTTGCAAGGTGGTGATGGCGGGTTCGGATCCCAAAAAGCAGGCAGGAGGGAGCAGGAGGTTGTTTGACAAATTGTATTAAAATAAAGTCAGCAGGAACAAAATGTAAAACATCAAAATGATCTGAATGGAAAAAATACAAAGTAGCAAAAGAAAACCAAGTGTAAAAGTCCGCCAAGGTTAAACAAACACGTACACAATGCATGCTGCAACCAAGCAGCAAACAAACAATGAATCGGCACCGGATGATCGTGCCAGGTGTCCTTTTAAGTGTCATTGATTATAACGACCAGCACCTGCGAGGCTGCCGGCAGGGCTGACGTCGCTACCCGCTGGTCGCCAATTTGATCGGGACGACCAGCACCTGTGCAGGTGCAGGCGGGGCCGACAGCGCCCCCCGTTGGTCGCCAACCAGATCATGACAAAGTGTCTAGCTTATGTCAATTACACTCCGTAGTTTTGTTTTGGATGCGGTCACTGCAGAAAACCCGGCTTCGCACAAATAAGATGTCGGAAACTCCAACAGGGTTTTCAGTGCTGTTGTGGAGATTTCGGGGAATTCTGCCATCACTTTAATCCAAAACATCGGCATAGTTGTTGTCTCAAATATACTTTTAAATCCGCCATCATTTGCGAACTCCAGCAGTTGTTCTTCCTCTCTCACAGGCATGCGAGATTCACCTGGTTTGTTGGCAAATGCGTTGCGGATCCATTCCTTGTCATTTCGTGGGTCTTTTGTGGCTGGGAAGTAGCGCTCGAACACTTTTAAAAGCAAAGACAGGTGCTCGTGCATCAGCTGGGAGAATTAAGGCTCGGGCTCTTCCAAAAACCCCGCCACTGCTTGAAACATGTCAAATAATTCAATTCACGCGCCGTCCCCACAAATCCAGTTTGGCGTTAAATGCAGCTACTTTATCAGCCAACTTGAAGACAGTTGTCATTTTCCCCTGAAGTGACAGATTGATTTAATTGAGCAGGTTGAATATTCGCACAAGCGAGCTTTGCAACCCATTCCTCGTCACGGAAATGCGTTGCAAGCGGTGCCTTTTCATTTTTCAAAATAAAATATGGGTCGGACTCCGATAATAAATAAAACGGAAATTATGTACATTATTTATTCTTTCTTCGCGGTCCGGTACCAAATGACCCACCGGTCCGCGGCCTGGGGGTTGGGGACCCCTGCTTTAAAGGACAACCGACGTCTCCGGACAAGTTGTGTCCATAATTTGTAAATCGCTTCAAATGACTTCTACTGAGAGTATTTTACAAAGATTCCGCCGCATATCGCCATATTTTATGTTTTAAGACTCGCACTGAATATTCCTGAAGTCTTGTTTTTGAGTTGGTGATGAGTCCTTACGTCACATCACTGACGAGACGCCCCTGACCGAGAAAGGACACATTGTAGCAGTCCTTTCATCACGCCAATGCATTTTGCGGTACTTTGTTTGGTCTGAAAACTTTGTGTTGATCCTTGTTGATGGCGAAATTAGAAGGATAACACATAAATAACGTGATGGTGAATCATTGTGTGTTGCACCGAGCATCTATTTCTTATTCACTGACAATAAAAATTAAGGAAATAATCAGCCCGTTTCCACGGACTTTGTCGCCATCTTCTGCCTCTTTTGGGTGCTACATCACCCCTCCCAGATACCTCATGACACGGAATAAATGTTTTAATCGATTGCAAACATGTATGCTTTCCTCTTCATAAATATTTGAATCCTATTCATAACTGGATGAGTAACAAGAAAGCTTATTCTCCGAATCTGAAGCCATTGTTTTGATTCTCGAGCAAGGCAAGATGTCTTGGCCTGACACCACGAACATTCTGAAACTGGCCACTTCGAGTTTGAAATTGAAGTCGTTTTTAGACACTTTGTCATTTTTATTGTTGTATTGCATTTGACTAAAAATATCATACTGCATGTTTTGGTTATTTTTGATGCTATAAAACGTTTTTCTGATGTCACCCGCGCGACCCTAATGAGGAATAAGCGGTATGGAAAATGACATGAGATGAGATGAGTTAGGAAACAAAAAACTCATGTCGGTTGTCCTTTAAATAGTGCTTTTACAACAGCTGCAGCTGTAATAAAGCACTGTACGTAATCGTGAACCATCCTGTGGTCTTCGGGTCTAAAGGACCCAACACCGTGTTAAAAATGGCCAAAAAATCCGCCCTAAATGACGTGTTTTTAACTTAAAATGTTGTTACTTTTCCTAGATTGGCCCGAACTACAGAAAACACATTTTTTTTTGTTTTTATTCACACTTCATGTCCATGTTTGCTTTACAAACGAAAGTACAAATATGGTCAGTGACGTGCGGTGAGGTTCATGGCTGGTGAGGCACTGGCGTCATCACAGTCAGATTTACAAACATGAACAGAGTAGCTTATTCACCATTTGATTGGCAACAGTTAATATGTTTTGATTAAAATGTCATGTCAGCATTCTTTATATACTGTATACAAACTGTAGCATAGAAAAAAGAATTAAAAACACGTTATTAGCGTGTTACTGTTGCGCATTCGTTACTGTAGTCATTCTGGCAGCAGTCCTAGCGTTTTAACAGTAACCAAAATGGTAACTTTTCGGAGCGATTGAAAGTACTCACGAGAGAAATGGTGCACGGCAGTGTCAATCATTGGTCTGGGAACTCGACAAACATTTTATTTTGCGCATGCTCTTCAAAAGGCTTCACAATTTCCGGGCATCACATGATCAGCTCATTTCACGGGTGATATCAATCATGAAATTTCCTCAATCGTGTCTTTCCCTCACACACACATTTACACACGCACACTCAACACTCCCAGTCTAAGACATGTTCACAATTTCATGCAGCATACAAAAAGAAAAACACGAAAAACATCGAAACAAGAAATACATTGTTGTAAAAATAAAAACATCATACATATTTGCAACACTGCAAGCTTCAAAATATTCACATTTCTCCAGACAAATATCTCTTGAATCTTTCAAATTTCACTTTTGTCACCGCCTCAGTAAAAACATCCGCAACCATGTTTTCTGTTGGACAATATTTTATAGATATTTTCCCTTAGGTGTGCGCAGACCGTACAAAATGATATTTAATATCTACATGTTTGCTTCTTTGCCTACACATTGGGTTTTTGGACAAAGCTATTGCCCCCTGATTGCCCTCATGTATTTTTACTGGTACGTGGCGTTACTGCTGTCTATCCCCTTTAATAATTGGACAAGGTGTTGGAGTCTAATTCCTGTTTCTCTTCTGGTTCGGAGTTCAACGAAGTTGGAATACCAGCGAAGATGGAATACCAGCGGGGACGATAGATGGTGAACAGAAAAAACTACTTTATTCTCGTAAAACAAAAAGGACCATCGTGTTATTTATGTGTTTTCCTTCTCTCGTCGGAAGCGGGAAGCAAAGTGCACAAAGCCCGCCTCCTCAAACTACTAGTTTAAAGCCACACAGCAGCGATCTGTCGTCCAATCAGCTACGGACAAGTAATGGAAGTCACACAGCAGCGATCTGTCGTCTAATCAGCTACGGACAAGTATTTGGAAGAACATTAGACTGAGAGTTGATGCTTGTTACATTCTGCTTTCTCAACTATTGAACTAATAAGCTTCATAAATCCATGTAGTTTAAATTAAACATGCAATAACATAATATGTACTGATGTAAACATGAAATAACATGATATGTTTACTAATGTGCATAAGCACTCTATCACAAGGTACAAACTGGCACATGCTTTCTTGAGTTGTGGCCGCCAGTGCCATATACTCAGCTTCACAGGTTGATAACGCCACAGTTGGCTGTTTTCCACTTTTCCACGATATAGCTGGACTTTCCTTAGTTAGGCTAAAACAATATCCGGTTGTGCTTCTCCTGTCATTTATATCGGCAGCCCAATCAGGGTCACTAAATCATTCCAGTCTTAACTTCCCTTCAAATTTTCGGAAATTAAACTCTTGATCTGTAGTACATTTTAAATATTTTAGTAAATGTTTAACTGCAGTCCAATGCTGCTGTTTTGGTTCAGCTAGGTGTCGTGAGAGTTTGCGAACAACCCAGCTTAAATCGGGTCTGGTACATGTCATTATGTATATTAGGCTACCCAATATCTCTCTGTACCCTGTTGAGTTGACAATTTCACCCTCACTGTTAAAGTCCAATTTCTGTTCACAAGGGGTGCTTCTTACTTTGCACTCAGCCATTCCAAATTTTTTCAACATTCTCTCAATGATTTTCTTTTGAGTTATTTTGATCTATCCTTTACTTTGTTTAAAATCGATACCTAGGAAGTGTCTAAGTCACTCGTGTCCAAACTACGGTCCGCGGGCCAACTGCGGTTCGCAGTCCATTTTTAATTGGCCCGCAAGAAATTTTATAAACAGAATGGTATATGGCTCGCACTTAAAATTTTGCCCGCACTTCTAAATTTTAACACCAGGGGGAGCTACTGTTGATCAAGGCAGTTGCTCCACCAAAAAGGCCAATCCCAGAAGAATTTACCCGTAATTAAACATGGCAGAACCAAAGAAGAGAAAGGTAGAGAGTGAGTGCAGAAAATTTCAGACACGGCGGGAAAGCAAATATTTCTTCAAAGAATTCAAGGGGAAGTGTGTATGTTTGATCTGCACTGAAACTGAGGCAGTTATGAAAGAGTATAATATACGACAAATCTACAGTGTAGATTTTACTGCAGTAGTCATTTGTCATCATTGTGCACAATGCAACGTTTGCGTTGCTTGCTACAAGCCACCCTTTCATAAGTCTCGCGTACAGTTTACAGTCACGGTTTAATGTAAATTTACGTTTTGTAGCGTCACATACATATGTTGTTAGCTTCTTTTGAATCTTTCTTCTGGGCTGAGGTTCTGTGCATCTATTTTGGAAAATGATATGCAAATGCACGACCTTAGAACGCTTGCGAAAGTCCGGAAGAAAGAAGCAGGCTTCTGATTGGCTGCCGTGCCGAGTATGAAAATTTCAACTGCAGGTAGCCTATGTCTGTGTGCTCGGCGATGGTACACATGTATTGTTTGCGCGTGAAGGCGAGGGCGTCAGTGGAGAGTTTGTAGAGCGCGCAGTCAGGACAAACCATCCATGATTTTGCGGAATTTAATACAAGTAGGTATTATTGAGCTTGAATATTTCGTTGTGTAATAATATGTTTTGAATGTGAAAGTGATTCCATTTTTCAATAAATGTTGATATCTTTAACTTTGCCCCTTCGATGGAAACATATTAAAAACAGACGCAATCTTGATAAATCACAGTGCATATGTTATTTTAATCTATTTCCATTTCCTCCAATAAGTATCTGCGAAATAGTATGTAAACGCCATATCTTGCATATTCCTTGAGACAAATGTATTAACTGATCAGGGATATTTTTCACATTCGAAAGACAGTTAATAAATTGGGTTGTAGTGTACTTACTGTGCTATGAGGTTTGTACACACTACATTTAAAGGACAACCGGCACCATTTTTTTTTTTGGTTTCCCACTGACATCACAAAAACGTTTTATAGCATCTAAAATACCCAAAACAGGCAGGATGATATTTTTAGTTAAATGAAAAACACCAATAAAAATGACTTCAAAATGAATCCGGAAATGGCCAGTTTCAGAAGGTCCCACCCGCTTGTTCGTGATGTCACGCCAAGACGTCTTGCCTTGCTCGAGAATCAAAACAATCGCTTCAGATTCGGAGAAGATGCTTTCTCTTTACTCAACCAGTTATGAATATGATTCAAATAGTTCTGAAAACGAAAGCATAAATGTTTGCAATTGATTCAAGGAGTCCTCCCATATCAATTCGAGCCGTCAATGACAGCAATGTAGCACCCAGAAAATGCAGAAGATGGCTCCCAAGCTCCATTGGAAAAGGGCTGATTAGTCAGCTGGGAATTTGTGTCAGCGAATATCAATTAGTTGTCTTGGTGCAACACACAACGATTCACCATCGTGTTATTTATGTGTTTTCCTTCTAATTTCGCCATCAACACGGATCAACACGAAGTTTTCAGACTAAACAAAGTACCGCAAAATGCATTGTGTGTCGCTTTCTCGGTCAGGGGCGGTCCAAACGTGACGTCACGTGGGGATCGTCATCAACTCGAAAACAAGACTTCATGAATATTCAGCGCAAGTCTTAAAACGTAAACTATAGCTATATGCTGTGGAATCTTTGTAAAATACGCTCAGTCGAAGTCATTTGAAGTGATTTTACAAATTATGGACATAACTTGTCCGGAGGCGTCGGTTGTCCTTTAACGCTTTCGGTTTAGTATTTCCTGCCCAAACACTCCCTCCAAATGCTCCTGGCCTGGCCCCTCTGTCAAATTTTAGAACCCAATGCGGCCCGAGTCAAAAAGTTTGCCCACCCCTGGTCTAAGTGGACCCATATCTTTCATTTTGAACCTTCTTTTTAGCATTTCTTTTACTTCACTGAGTAGGGTATCGTTACTCGCCGCTATGATTAAGTCATCCACCCACACTAACAAAATGACCTTTTCATTTTCGGATTCTCTACAGTAAACACAGTGATCAGCATCATTTGGTATAAAACCATTCTTTATGGGGTGATTGTTTAGTAACATGTTCCAGTTAAGCCATGACTGCTCTAAGCCATACAGTGATTTGTTGAGCTTCCTTACCAAACATTCTCCTGTTTGTGACCTGGTCTCAAAACCTTCAGGTTGCTCCAAATATAATTCACAGTCCATTGGGGCATGGAGATATGCAGTCTTCACGTCCATTTGGTGTAGGGTGAGATCTTCTTGCACAGCCACCTGCATCAGTGCTCGAACGGAAGTAATGTTAGCTGTCTCTCTGTAGTCAATTCCTTCTACTTGACCAAATCCTTTTGCCACAAATCTGGCTTTACAAGTCTCAGATCCATCTGGGTTTTCTTTCACCGTATGCACCCAGCGACCTCCCACTGCTTGTTTGCCCTTCGGTAGCGGGGTCAGAGTGAAAGCCTCATTTTCTGTCAGGGATTCCATCTCCTCTTCCATTGCAGTTGCCCACATTTTTGGCTTTTCAGATTGGATAGCCTCTTTAAAAGTTCTAGGTACACCATTAGTTACTTTGTAGAAATAGTCGATATTTTCAGCTTTGTCATCATCACACTTAGTTTTACATATGTACTCTTTTAAATATTCTGGAGCCCTTTTTTGTCTTTTAGGAAACCTCCTTCCCTGTTCAGTCTGAATATTGCCTGTTTCTACTGTTTCTTCAGCACTCTGTTCTTTGCTATTCTCAAGTTGATCTTGACTCGGTTTGATTTCCCTCAGGGGTACTTTACTGTAGCTCTGAATATCGTCCCACAAGTCACAACCCATTTGAGTTTGACCACCTGTATTGTTTTTCATTACAAATTTCACCAGTCTATGTTTCAGGACTTTTCTTGTCTCGGGGTAGTACACATTATTGACTGGACTATACTTATCATAGCCTATGAAAATACCCTCCTCACATCTGGAATCTAAATTCTTTTTGTCCAGTTTATCCACGTAACATTCACAGCCAAATATTTGCATGTTAGAAAGGTTGGTTACCTTTCCTGTAAAAGCCTGGTAAGGTGTCTGCTGTAGCCGCTTATTGTAGCATCTGTTGCGAATTTGAGTGGCCGTTTGTATAGCATATGTCCATAGTTGCTTGGGAAGGTTACTTTCCAACAGCATGCATCTAGACATCTCTAATAGTGTTCACCAATCTCTCTCGGCAGTACCGTTCTGATGGGGCGAGTAGGGGGCACTTGTCTCAAGTATTATCCCATTCTTACTTAGTAAAGATTGAAACTCTTGCCCAGTGAACCCAGTGCCGTTGTTGGATCGGATGCATTTTATTTTCGGCTATGATTTTTTTTTCTGTAGCCTTTGTCGTGTCAGCCTTTGCATTAATAAAATATGGAAAAATCATCCCACTGTGGTTATCAGTGAATGCTATTGAGTACCTGTTGCCATTTTTATCTGTCGGTTCTATAGGACCGCAAAGGTCTGTGTGCACTAGCTGTAGCACAGTTGCAGCTTCAGCATCTGCATGTATGTTCCTGCTCTGTGTCAGCTTGCCCTGTGTGCATATTTCACAGTTTTGATTAGGCTCGTGTTTCCCACTAATAGACATTCATTTAACCACTTTTTCTAATTTAGCAACATCTTCGAAGTGACAATGACCCCATATTTTGTGCCAAGTTTGGATATCATAACAACCATATGCTTCGTCAACATTTTTCTCTTCTATTGTGTTTAGGTAATACTTTCTACCAAATACAGTACCTCCATTTTGAATTTTGTCCCATCCCTATGGACTAACCAGTCATCACCGTCTTTGAAGTGGACCTCTGCTCCACTCGCTGTTGCTGCTTTGAGGGAGAAGATGTTCTGCGGAAATGCTGGGATGTAAAGTGCTTGCTTGAGTCTCCTCTTCACGCGTCATCCCTTGCTGTCCAGCAAGTAGACCTCAGCCTCTCCTCTCATCTTTGCCATTCCGCTCACCTTGGTTCCGTCTGCGAGCTCAATGATGTGTTCCTCGGGTTTCAAGCTCTTGTCGACTGTTTTGAACTTCGTGGTGTCGTTGACCATATGTGCTGTGGCGCCACTGTCGACCATAAAGCCTCTCTTGTTTCCACTTGTCGGATGATCATTTAGATTGAAGAAGAATGTGTGCTCTGACTCGATCTCGTCAGCAGCTCCATTCATGACGTCGCGGCCTCGTCCTCGACCGCATCGGCCTTGATGTGGAGTGTCCCACCTTCTTTCCTCTCTTCTTGGTTGGGAAGTGTGAGGACATGTCCTTGTCTCTCCCTCTCCCATGTGGTCTTGTAGTCCCACTGGTCTTCATTATGTTGTCTTCGTTGGACCTCTGGTCACCTTTTCCATACTTTTCGGTATTCTCAAAACTTCTGAGCTTAGTTTTGAATTCGCCATAAGTTATTTTGTCATTAGACTGGGTGACGTGCACAAAGAACGGTTTGTAAGAGTGAGGAAGCCCTTTTAGCACCATGGCTATCTGAAGCCCGTCGCTAATGTGCTCTTCTGCTCTTCTTAATGAGGTGAATACAGTCTCTGCTCGAATAACGTAGTCTGTGACTGTCTCATAGCTGCCTTTTCGGAGTGAGGAAAGTTCGCAATACAAACTCACCGCCCGTGGTTTGTCCTTTCCAACTTAATGCTCACGGAGAATCTCCAGTGCTCTTCTCCCATCATGTTTTGCGTCTTTCATGACCAGTGATAGGCTCTTATTGTCCAGACATTGCACCAACTCTGCATATGCCTCTCCATTCTTAGCCTTGTCTTCGGCGAGAGCTTCTTCGCTGTCTTCCTCAATGTTCGGGACGCCCAAAATAACGTCTCTGAGGCCTCGCAACTCCATGTGCACCAGGAACCTCGTCTCCCAGAGCTCGTAGTTTTTCTCATCGCCATCGAACAAAAGTCTAAACCATCTTTGGCCTGTGGTACTGGGCCCATAACCTGATGCACTCGTCATTCTGGCAGCAGTCCTAGAGTTTTAACAGTAACCAAAATGGTAACTTTTCGTAGCGATTGAATGTACTCACGAGAGAAATGATGCACAGCAGTGTCAATCATTGGTCTGGGAACTCTACAAACATTTTATTCTGCGCATGCTCTTTAAAATGCTTCACAATTTCCGGGTATCACATGATCAGCTCGTTTCGCAGGTGATATCAATCATGAAATTTCCTCAATCGTGTCTTTGCCTCACACACACATTTACACAAGCACACTCAACAGTTACCTTTACTTGTAAATGAAGTCCAAGTCTCTCTGTCTCAATGGCGATCACTGCCAGTGAAGAAAGTCGTCCTTGATCAGTCCTGTTCTGACTGTATTTTTTCAGTCTTTTCAGTGCTGAGAATGGCCGCTCCACTGATGCTGTAGTAGCTGGAACAGTGAGCACGAGCTGGAGCAACTTTGTCGCTTCAGGAATAGTTTCAATGAGATCCTTCTTGGCCAAAAAGCTGAGAATCTGTCCAGGAGATTTACATTCATCCCTCGCCGTTTGTGAGCTATACAGTCAAAGTCAAAGTCAGCTTTATTGTCAAATATGCTAATATGTATGACATATAGCACAGATGAAATTACTGTCCTCTCGGACCCAGCATGCAAGGCACTTATAACGACTTTAACAAACATAATAAACATGAAAATGCCAATTTGCCGGGAGAGGGGCACCGCTGCGTGTTCACGCGCCGCCATCTTGGGAAAAAAAAAACTAAACAAAAATAACAAATATGACAACACAAAGACACACAGTCATTCATTCTTCAGGACTTGATGTACCCTCTTTGTGATGACATGAAGCAGTTCTAGTCCTGTGTTGGTCTTCCTTTAATTATTATCTCCTGCTTTGATTGAATGTTCAGTTTAGAAAATTCTTTCAATTTAGATATGTAATCCACCATTCTGAAAATAAGGCCAAGCAACATGAAAAAATGAATGGATGGTTGCACTTAACTTGCTAACTCTTTACTGTAGCTTGCTGTCACTAATTCTATTATTCTGCAGCCGAGGAGTCGCAAGAAGAATCTCTAATCACCAGCGCCCCCTGTCATGAGGCAGGAGGACTGTGTGCCTCACCAAGGAACACCGTTTTGATAAAAATTAAATAAAATAAACACTGTAGCACAGTTTTAATGTACAGTGACTGTACATTACAGCTCAGCCAGCTGCTGCCTCACCTCTCGTCTCCACTTAGTATTTGAACGGTAAATGTGAAAATTCAGCGATTTTGAAAAAAAAAATAATCAAAAAATGGTGACATTAAATGGAAAGGTACGTTAAAGTACAAATCACTAAATAAATATAACTGTTTAATTTATTTTGTCAGTTGATATTTCCATGATGACAAGTGAGGCACAGCCTCACCTGCCTCCCCTGAATGCATGTCACTGAATATGGTCTACTGGTCATAATGACCCATGCGTCAAATAAAGTTGAAATAAAGGTAATAACAAAAGAAGCAAAACACACATGTCTTCATTGATCTATTTCACTTTTATGGCAATGTTTTCAACACAAGGATATGTCCACCATGGGTCAGATGAGACAGAAAGTAAGATATTTACTGCTGGAGAGTAGACAGACATTGGAAAACAGGGATGACACAAAGCAAAACAGTGGCATAAACTTTTGGGATTTCCTGAAAGACAAAATATTATGTTTTATTGGCTGGATAGTGACATTTTCTTTTCTTTTCTTGTTTTTATTTTGATCGAAAATTGCGTTAACTCTCTTTGCCCATGCAGGTCAGGAGTGATTGCTACTATCTGATGGTTATAGTTAATCATTGCATCCTATTGATGAAGACAATCATTTTTAATGTCCTCGAAAAATATGCAGATACATAAAATGACCACCTTTTGTAGACGAGGTGAACTGGAAATCAGAACCAATTGATAAGTGAATTCAAAAAAATTCTGAGTAAAAAAACGTTGAAGATATTTTTGAATACAAACATATTTTTTTTTCAAAATCCGTTTACAACATTCATACTTTTTTAGCATCACTCTTGCACATGGATCCCTCTCATTCACACATATTCCGTCTTGCTGCGACTGATCTTCATTCCTCTCCTTTCCAGGGCATATCTCCACATCTCTAGTTTCTCCGCCACCTGTTCCCTGTTCTCGCTACAGATCACAATGTCATCTGCAAACATCATGGTCCAAGGAGATTCTTGTCTAACATCGTCTGTCAGCCTGTCCATCACCATAGCAAACAAGAAGGGACTCAGAGCTGACCCCTGGTGGAGTCCCACCTCCACCTTGAATTCCTCTGTCACACTGACAGCACACCTTACAACTGTTTTCCAGTCATGATCAGAATCAGAATCAGAATCAGAATCAGAATCATCTTTATTGCCAAGTATGTAGGACACACAAGGAATTTGTTTCCGGTAGAACACGCTGCACTAGTATCGTTGTCAAAAAAACTGCTAAGTGGCACTATACAGTTCCATTCATATGATACATGTCTTGCACCGCTCTGACATACTTTTCTGTCACTCCAGACTTCCTCATACAATAGAGCAGCTCTTCTCTGGGCACACTGTCATATGCTTTCTCCAGATCTACAAAGACACAATGCAATTCCTTCTGACCTTCTATGTACTTCTCTATCAGCATTCTTAAAGCAAACACTTCATCTGTTGTAGTCTTTTTTGGCAAGAAGTCATACTGCTGCTCACAAATGTTCACTTCTGCACTTAGTTTAGCTTCAACTACTCTTCCCCATAGTTTCATTGTATGGCTCATGAACTTTATTCCTCTGTAGTTCGTACAACTCTGCACATCTCCTTTGTTCTTAAAAATGGGCACAAGTACACTTCGTCTCCATTTTTCAGGCATTTGTTCACCATCTAAGATCTTGTTGAATAACCCCTGTCTGGAACACCACCGCCACCTCTCCAAGACACTTCCATACCTCGATTGGTAAATGATCAGGCTCGAGTGCCTTTCCCCCTTCATCCTTTTCAGCGCCCTCCTCACTTCATCCTTGCTAATGTTTGCTACGTCTTGGTCCACAACAGTCACGTCTTCTACTCTTTGTTCCTTCTCATTTTCCTCATTCATCAATTCTTCAAAGTACGCTTTCCATCTTGCTATCACACTACTGGCACCTGTTAATACATTGCCATCTCTATCCTTAATCACCCTAACCTGCTGCAAGTCCTTACCATCTTTGTCTCTCTGTCTCGCCAGCCTGTAAAGATCAGTCTCGTCTTCCTTGCTGTCCAGCCTAGCATACAAGTCATCATAAACTCTTGTTTGGCCTTTGCCACCTTTTGTTTAAGCGTGCGCTTCATCTCCTTGTACTGTATATATATATATATATATATATATATATATATATATATATATATATATATATATATATATATATATATATATATATATAAAAGTCTCGTTATATCGATATCGGTTATATCGATAGTACCGCTTATTACGATACTATTTTCATTTCCCTTGCACATTTCTAGTCTTTTTATGTATAATTAGTACCGTTTAGTACGATACCCGGTTATTATGATAATCCGGTTATTACGGTGCTCCTTTTCATCCCCCGCCGGCCATTTTTGTTGTTTATATCGATATATCCGTCGCGCCATTGGTGAACTTGGTCACGTGTCTTGTTACGTGAGCCGCCATCGGTCGCGCCATTGGTCGACTTGGTCACATGAGCCGCCATCGGTCGCGCTATTGGTCGACTTGGCCGTGTGACTTTGTCACGTGACACGCCATCTGTCGCGCCATTGGTCAACTTGGTCACGTGTCTTGGTTACGTGTCACGCCATCAGTCGCGCCATTGGTCGACTTGGTCAGGTGACTTGGTTACGTGCCCAGCACCCGTGTAGCAAAGCCATTTTCATTTTCAGACGCTAGCTCGTGTGTAGCAGACGAGATTGAAGTGTTTGTGTTAAAAGGTAAAAATGGGAAGCAGAAGAAGATTGATGACTTTTTTAAATTGTATACATAATACAGTAAGATGTAAGCGTTGCAGTTTCCCTGTTGTGTTATGTACATGCCCACTGTATTGTATATGAATGCAATCGTTTTTTGCAACAATGTTTCTTGTTTTGTCTGCTGAAGCGCGATGATTTTGAAAATTATTAACATTCCATACTGTGTATTAAAGGACAGCCGATGTCACTTTTTATTCAAATGCAAATAAAAATGACTTCACGCCAAGACGTCTTGCATTGCTTGTGAATCCAAACAATGGCTTCAGATTCGGATAATATGCTTTCTTGTTACACATCCAGTTATGAATATGTTTCAAATACACTGTAGTTCTGAAGATTAAAGCATACATGTTTACAATCATTAAAGAATTATATGTGCCATTTTGAGGCAACATTGGGGGAACATCTCTGACCCAAAAAAAAGGGAGCTAATGGCCAGCTCTGTTTCTTATATGGCGCTTGGCTGCCCTCTTTTGGCGGCTTTTGTTTAATGCAGTACGGTGCAGGATCGGATATATCGATAGTCCCGGTTATATCAATATTTTTTCGGACTCCCTTGAATATCGATATAACGAGACTTTACTGTATATATATATATATATATATAGTTAATAAGCAATGGTGCTTTGTTTCCAGTGGATGGATGAGGAAGGAGATGTGGAATGTGTGTCGGAGTTCTGTTTTTGCAGGCACTGAGGGGTCGAGGGGTCAGCTGGTCCTTGTCACCCAAGGAAGTAGAAAAGTTACGACTTAGCCGACACTGCACGAAGGAGCTGAAAGGTTACGACCTGACCAAACGCTGACCTGGCAGGAGCAACTCGAGACGTCTCCAAGCTGATTCGTATCACCAAAAGGAGAGGAAAAGTTACGACCTGACCAAGGCTGAAGGAAGGAGGTGAAGGGATACAACATAAACCAACGCTATCTTGGCAAAGGCAACTGGAGCCGTCTCCACAACACCCCACCAAAAGGATGACGACATCAGAGGAGAGGGATCCAATCAACTGCTGATTTCTTAGTTTGAGCCAAATTTGAATATGCATGTGGGACACCTTTAAATCTGGGCTGCTCAGTCTCAGTCTTTGTCTTTTGTCTCTCTTACTGATTTGGGGCACACGAATATTTTCTGTGTCAGGGAGCTGAGACCCAGAATTCTTCATTAGATCAATTTGTTAGGAATAAATCATCTGTGAGTAACTTGCCGGCTTCTTTGGTGATCTCTCTCACAACGAACATGCCAATTGTTAGGTTATAACATTGCGCAATAAGGTAAATATTTAATTCCGTTCATAATATTTACAATTTTAAAGATAACCGTAAAATGCTAATAGGAGCCTGTAATATTTTAACCTAACAATATATATATATATATATATACAGTAAAGTCTCATTATATCGATATTCAAGGGAGTCCGAAAAAATATCGATATAACCGGGACTATCGATATATCCGATCCTGCGCCGAACTGCATTAAACAAAAGCCGCCAAAAGAGGGCAGCCAAGCGCCATATAAGAAACGGAGCTGGCCATTAGCTCCCTTTTTTTTGGGTGAGAGATGTTCCCCCAATGTTGCCTCAAAATGGCACATATAATTCTTTAATGATTGTAAACATGTATGCTTTAATCTTCAGAACTACAGTGTATTTGAAACATATTCATAACTGGATGTGTAACAAGAAAGCATATTATCCGAATCTGAAGCCATTGTTTGGATTCACAAGCAATGCAAGACGTCTTGGCGTGAAGTCATTTTTATTTGCATTTGAATAAAAAGTGACATCGGCTGTCCTTTAATACACAGTATGGAATGTTAATAATTTTCAAAATCATCGCGCTTCAGCAGACAAAACAAGAAACATTGTTTCAAAAAAACGATTGCATTCATATACAGTACAGTGGGCATGTACATAACACAACAGGGAAACTGCAACGCTTACATCTTACTGTATTATGTAAACAATTTAAAAAAGTCATCAATCTTCTTCTGCTTCCCATTTTTACCTTTTAACACAAACACTTCAATCTCGTCTGCTACACACGAGCTAGCGTCTGAAAATGAAAATGGCTCTGCTACACGGGTGCTGGGCACGTAACCAAGTCACCTGACCAAGTCGACCAATGGCGCGACTGATGGCGTGACACGTAACCAAGACACGTGACCAAGTTGACCAATGGCGCGACCGATAGCGTGTCACGTGACAAAGTCACACGGCCAAGTCGACCAATAGCGCGACCGATGGCGGCTCATGTGACCAAGTCGACCAATGGCGCGACCCATGGCGGCTCACGTAACAAGACACGTGACCAAGTTGACCAATGGCGCGACGGATATATCGATATAAACAACAAAAATGGCCGGCGGGGGATGAAAAGGAGCACCGTAATAACCGGATTATCGTAATAACCGGGTATCGTACTAAACGGTACTAATTATACATAAAAAGACTAGAAATGTGCAAGGGAAATGAAAATAGTATCGTAATAAGCGGTACTATCGATATAACCGATATCGATATAACGAGACTTTACTGTGTATATATATATATATATATATATATATATATATATATATATATATATATATATATATATATATATATATATATATATATATGCCCCTTATCAATGACCACGATATCTGGTTGGTTGGCCGTTACCATCTTGTCAGTCTGTATCTGGAAGTCCCACAGGATCTTTGCTCGGTCATTCTATACTACCTTGGGAGGTGTTACCCATTTTGACCTTGGGGTTTCCAGTCCATACTCCGCAATATATATATATATATATATATATATATATATATATATATATATATATATATATATATATATATATATATATATATATATATAATCTCATTTTCCGTACCGCTTATTCCTCATTAGGGTCGCGGGGGTTGCTGGAGCCTATCTCAGCTGTCTTCGGGCATGAGGTGGGAAGACATACAACAGTCACTCTCACACTCAAACCTAGGGACAATTTTGAGTGGTCAATCTGCCTGCCATGCATGTTTTTGGAGTGTGGGAGGAAACCGGAGAAAACCCACGCGGGTCCGGGGAGAACATGCAAACTCCACACAGGGAGGCCGGACCGGGATGCGAACCGGCGACCTCTGCACTGTGAAGCCGGTGTGATAACCACTCGACGACCGGGCCGGTATATATATATATATATATATATATATATATATATATATATATATAAAAATCCTCGTCTCACCCACCATGGGTGGTGTCTGTCCCCATTTCAGCTCGGGTCCTCTACCAGAGGCCAGGAAGCTTGAGGGTTCTGCGCAGTATCCGTGCTGTTCCCAGCACTGCGCTTTTCTGGACCGAGATATCCGATGTTGTTCCCGGGATCTGTTGCAACCACTCGTCGAGTTTGGGGGTCACTGCCCCAAGTGCTCCGACCACCACAGGCACGACTGTCACCTTTACCTTCCAGGCTCTCTCCAGCTCCTCTCTGAGCCCTTGGTATTTCTCGATTTTCTCATGTTCCTTCTTTCTGATGTTCCCATCACTCGGGACCGCTACATCCACGACAACGGCTTTCTTTTCCCCTTTATCTATGACCACGATATCTGGTTGGTTGGCCATTACCATCTTGTCAGTCTGTATCTGGAAGTCCCACAGGATTTTTGCTCGGTCATTCTCCACCACCTTGGGAGGTGTTTCCCATTTTGACCTTGGGGTTTCCAGTCCATACTCCGCACAGATGTTTCGGTAGACTATGCCAGCCACCTGGTTATGGCGCTCCATGTAGGCTTTCCCTGCCAGCATCTTACACCCTGCAGTTACGTGTTGGATTGTCTCAGGTGCCTCTTTGCACAACCTACACCTTGGGTCTTGTCTGGTGTGGTATATCCCTGCCTCTATGGCTCTGGTGTTCAGGGCCTGCTCTTGGGCAGCCAGGATGAGTGCCTCTGTGCTGTCCTTTAGGCCAGCCCTCTCTAGCCACTGATAGGACTTCTTGAGATCAGCCACTTCTGCTATGGTTCGGTGGTACATCCCGTGTAGGGGCTTTTCCTCCCATGATTGTCCCTCTTCCAGCACCTCATCCTCTGTTCCCCATTGACTGAGACATTCTCTGAGTACATCATCCGTTGGAGCCTTCTCTTTGATGTATTCATGGAGCTTGGATGTTTCATCCTGGACAGTGGCTCTCACACTCACTAGTTCCCGGCCTCCTTCCTTACGGCTTGTGTACAGTCTCAGGGTGCTGGACTTGGGATGGAACCCTCCGTGCATGGTGAGGAGTTTTCGGGTCTTAACATCCGTGGTCTGAATCTCTTCCTTTGGCCACCTTATTATTCCTGCAGGGTATCTGATCACTGGCAGGGCATAGCTGTTTATTGCCCGGGTCTTGTTCTTGCCATTGAGCTGGCTTCTGAGGACTTGCCTCACCCGCTGGAGGTATTTGGTCGTAGCCGCTTTCCTTGTTGCTAATTCGAGGTTGCCATTGGCCTGTGGTATACCGAGGTACTTGTAGCTGTTTTCAATGTCTGCTATTGTTCCTTCAGGGAGTGAGACCCCTTCAGTGTGAACTACCTTGCCCCTCTTAGTCACCATCCGACTACATTTCTCCAGCCCGAATGACATTCCGATATCACTGCTGTAGATCCTGGTTGTGTGGATCAGGGAGTCTATGTCCCTTTCGCTCTTAGCATACAGCTTGATGTCATCCATGTAGAGGAGGTGACTGATCGTAGCTCCATTTCTGAGGCGGTATCCATAGCCTGTCTTGGCGATTATCTGGCTGAGGGGGTTCAGTCCTATGCAGAACAGCAGTGGGGAGAGTGCATCACCTTGGTATATGCCACATTTGATGGACACTTGCGTTAGTGGCTTGCCATTGGCTTCAAGTGTGGTTTTCCACATCCTCATCGAGTTTGCAACGAAGGCTCTCAGGGTCCTGTTGACCTTATACAACTCCAAGCATTCATCGATCCATGTGTGTGGCATCGAGTCATATGCTTTCATGTAATCAATCCAGGCTGTGCACAGGTTGGTATGTCGGGACCTGCAGTCTTGAGCGACTGTTCTGTCAACCAGCAGCTGATGTTTGGCACCTCTAGTATCTCTACTAATGCCTTTCTGTGCTTAGCTCATGTATTGATCCATGTGTCCACTTATCTTAGCCGCAATGATGCCTGACATGAGCTTCCATGTTGTGGAGAAACAGGTTATTGGCCGATAGTTGGAAGGAACTGCACCCTTTGAGGAATCCTTCATGATCAGGATTGTTCGCCCTTCGGTTAGCCATCCTGGGTGAGTCCCATCCATCAGCAGCTGGTTCATTTGTGCTGCTAGGCGCTCGTGGAGAGCTGTGAGTTTCTTTAGCCAGTAGGTGTGGACCATATCCGGGCCTGGTGCCGTCCAGTTTTTCATACCTGAGACTCTTCCTTGTATATCTGCCGCTGTGATGGTAACTGGGTTCTGTTCAGGGAGGTTGCTGTGCTCCTCTTTCAGAGTCACCAGCCATTGTGCACTGCTGTTATGTGCGACCTCCTTCTCCCATATGCCTTTCCAGTATCTTTCAGTTTCCAGCCTTGGAGGGTCTGCTCTGCTGTTAGAACCCTGCCACTGAGCGTACACTTTCGCAGGTTGTGTTGCGAACAGCCTGTTTATTCTTCTGGCCTCATTCTCTTTCGTGTACCTCTTTAGGCGACTGGCCAAGGCCTGGAGCCTTTGTTTGGCAGTTTCGAGTGCTTCAGGTATGGTTATCTGCATGTACCTCTTGGGTATTGGCCTTTTATTCACACCTCTCTGGGTCTCCGTCAATTGACTCACATCTTTCCGAGCCGCCTTGATCTTGGCCTCCAACCGTCTTTTCCATGGTGGGTAATGAATCTCGTGGCTCTCATGGTTGCTCTTGTAGCCAAGCATGTCTAGGATCACTGATGCTGAGGTGTATATCAGCTCATTGGTTTCCGTGATCGTTCCGGTCGGGATCGTTCTCAGTGCTGCATTCACAGTTTCCATGAGACTTTCAGGTGGTACTTCACATAGCCGTTGTAATCGGTGCCTTCGTTGCCCAGTTTTCATTCTTGCCATGATCTTATCTCTCAGGTCATTTGCTGCCTCGCTCAGCATTTCATTTATTGGGGCTGGCTTCCCAATCTCATTATTCATTGGGGCTTGCCTCCCAATCTCTGGTTGAACCTCTTCCTGTGATGTGGCAGCCTGGGGCCCTTCACCTCGGAATTTATGTTGTACCTCATCAATCTCAAGTTGTGATAGCAATGGCCGTTTGTGGATATTGGAACACTGAGCTACTAGTTGTTTCGTGGTCAACCGTGACTGTGGGTTTCGAAGTAACCATTCGGCCCCCATTCTCCGCATGTAACCCCTCTGACTAGGGTTGCTTGAGTAGTAGCATTCCAACAGAGCCATGTTATCGCATCTCGTCCATCTCCGCTTTGTTCCAGTAGCCCATTTTTCATCAGGGTGCTCTGGTTCCCCAGCACCTGACGCAGACCTTGTTTGGCCGGGCGACGTCTGAGCCGGCATGTCATTCCATTTATTGTCTCTCATCATTGTATGAGGTAGGCATTAGCGTGAAGGGTCTTCCCCAAGGACCCACACTGGATGATGTCATTGTGCTCATTTTCTCTGCCACAAGTGGGATTCGAACCCTCGTCTCCCATATGCCAAACCTATATATATATATATATATATATATATATATATATATATATATATATATATATCAGTGGCAGTCCGTGCATTTCACACCTCGGCCTTCAGTGAAGTCCTGCTTAGTCCGACTTGAACAAATATCCCTCGTAATACCATCATTTATATTTTCCGGAGCAATTACACATCAATAAATCTGCATCAGCAATTAGAACTTGTCACTATACGTGATACTGCAAACACTTAAAAATAAAAGGAAATGTAATGAAGTTTTATGAAGTCCACCAAGAATATGGAATCTTGAACAAGATTTCACGCTAAATTACAAAATGTCAGTTTAATATAAGAAAAACAACAAGACGTTCACAAAACGAACTATTTGTTGAAAATAAAAGTAAATAAATCTTTTTTCATTTGTTTTTGAGAATAGGCCTACATGCGACAGCGACACAATCACACAAGTCTCTGAGTACTTCAACTACAATCACACAGCTGCGCCAATGCACATTATTTACACACTGCAGAAGAGCAATATTTTTTTTCTTTTTGTAGATTTGTCATTTCATTTATTTACCATTGATTTAATATGAACGAAACAACATTTCAAAAACATGTTAAAAGTGAAAAAATAAGTAAATAAAAATGTTTGCACTCACCAAAACGGTTGTCCTCCAAAACACTTATTTAAATACAAAATCCATTCTCCTTTCTTTCCTCAAGAAGACTTCAATGACTTCGTTGTGCAGTTTGTCTGTGTGTTTCAGTTCCAACAATAAATCCTTTTCTATCGACATGGAGGCCAGTGCTGAAAGCCGCGTCTTTGCAGTCGTGTTTCTGGCGTATGTTTTAAGTCGCTTTAAGGCCGAGAATGACCGCTCAACACAAACCCTTTCCCCGCCTGGGACTGGTTAGCTAGCTCGGATGTCGGCCGGCCTCCTCTCACAAGGTCTAGCTTGGATTGGATTGGATATGCCTTTATTAGCTTCTCCTGAAAGTTCCGTCTTGAGAATGGCCTTGCGAGTATATCTGCTACCAAATCTGAGTTGTCCTCTCCTTCAGCCATTGTGGTTTAAAAAAGCGAGTAGATATACTTGGTTTTTATGCTAAAGTTTCCGGGTCTGATCTGTTGTCAGCTTGGTTGATTTGCATAGCGCAGCCTCCGCTGAGGGCTGAGGTAAAGTGAGTATCCAATCACAGGACGCGTACGTCATGTTCAACGCAAGGCCCTCTAGCTGGCCTTACTGCACCAACTCGTGATGTGATTGGCTATCGCAACTGTATATCAACTACATGTGCCCGTTCATGTACAGCGCACAGACGCCCTCACTGTTGATTCTGAAGGCGTCGGTTAGATTTCATGCAGCCTGGCGACACAAACGAGCTGAATTCTGATTAGATTAAAAACTCTGACCTAAAACTACAACACCGAAAGAAGCATAACCAAATGGATATCATATAACATCAAGAAAACAGTATGTAGAATAATTATATATATATTTAGAAAAAATATTTTTTTTAATGAAATTGACTTTTATTATAATTATGATAATGATGTCTGATTATGTTAGGCCAGCAGAGAAGGCCTTGCTGGCCCTGACGTCCCACCACTGATATATATATATATATATATATATATATATATGTGTGACGGGTGTCACAACAGTGACTATCTTCATCTCCACGATGCTGCCGTATTAATGAAGACGAGACGCGTGGATGTGTCTTTTTATTTCTTTTATTTCTGCAACACAGTATGGCAGAAGGGATGGGTGAAGTCGCATGGGTTTCGTCTTGTGATTAACCTGAATCTCCTCGAGATTGTTCTGGAAACTATGGGCGGGACATAGTGCCACACTGTCCGCCGTTGCGTCACTTCCTTCATAATTTAATAATCTAAGTGCACAACTCCGTTACATACACCCCCCTTAAATTATGCAGAAGTGACGCAACGGCGCACAGTGTGGCACTATGTCCCGCCCATAGTTTCCAGAACAATCTCGAGGAGATTCAGGGTGAGTCGCAATTTTCTGTTGGTCTTAATTAACGCGCATTTTCATGACAATATCTTATTTTGTTTCCCCTTTTTTTACTGTCTAGTGTTATCTAATTAGTTCCCTTATTCATCCGGGTCACGGCACCAATGTGACGGGTGTCACAACAGTGACTATCTTCATCTCCACGATGCTG
Source organism: Hippocampus bargibanti (assembly GCF_051943395.1). Lineage (NCBI taxonomy): Eukaryota > Metazoa > Chordata > Actinopteri > Syngnathiformes > Syngnathidae > Hippocampus > Hippocampus bargibanti. The sequence goes on from NC_142740.1 coordinate 10,218,910, forward strand.
CCGTATTAATGAAGACGAGACGCGTGGATGTGTCTTTTTATTTCTTTTATTTCTGCAACACAGTATGGCAGAAGGGATGGGTGAAGTCGCATGGGTTTCGTCTTGTGATTAACCTGAATCTCCTCGAGATTGTTCTGGAAACTATGGGCGGGACATAGTGCCACACTGTCCGCCGTTGCGTCACTTCCTTCATAATTTAATAATCTAAGTGCACAACTCCGTTACATATATATGAAACAAAAAAACAAAAGTGAAAAAAACAGTGAAATGGTGAGAAAATGGATAGAAAATAGTGACATTTTGATTCATTTCAACTTTTCCATATGATTGGTCAGGAACGCAGCGGGGAGGAGGTTTAAACATTAAAAGGACAGGCAGACGACAGCGAGAGAGTCTCAACTTTGATAGTTCAAAAGCAGAGTTTAGACTGGAAGGTTAAAATCAACTGCATTATCATATTGTAACGTCCGATGCTTGTAATTTGCGTGTTTGAGGGATGGACTCGTCGGGGACTGTGACGTCGTCGCAGAGAGAAGGGGGGAGCCTACAACGAGCAGTCTGAGTGAAAGGAGCATGGGCGAGGCTTGTGCCACCTATATGTGTGTAACTGCTACGTTTGCTTAATAAAAACACGACCAGCTGTGCCAGCGACTGTGCGCATCCTTTATCACGCCGATGGGCATTACAATATAATCATCAAAACGCGTCTAATGAATTAAAACACAACTGCTATGGTAATTTCAGAATTCCTGAGTGATAGTGCAGTGGGAAACAGATCGAGTCACACGTTACACATCCCGACGGAATACTCGCGTCGGTGCAGAGGTCGATTTGCCGATCGCGTCCCCTCCCACTTGCGTCCGGTGCAGTTTCGCTCTGCCACTCCTGCAGCAGACCGAGGAAAGTCCGCTCGTCGACGGCGAAGGCACGAGACAGCAAAACAGAGCACGGAGACAGAATATGAGCTTTGATTAAACTCGGGAATCCAAGGAGGCTTGGACACACGCTCCTCCTGTTTTTGTCATGTAACAACCGCGGACTCACCTGGATGGAATTCGGAGCGAAAGGACGGGAGAACAACACCCATCAGCTGAGTGCAACAGTAAGAATGGATATCTGTAACTCGGAAAAAAATTACCCCCTTTTACAACTCATGTGAAGTTGCTTTTTTAAACTTGTAGAACAAAAATAAAGCACAGATACCATTCATGGAAAAAAAATAAAATAAAAATGAGTTTCAGAAGCTGTTTTAACACATTATTAACCATTCCCTCTTATTGATCCGCAGCACTGTTAATCGAATAACAATGGCAGGACTGACTGTTATTGAGTTAATGTAGCCTGTAATTTAGGTGGAACCTTGACATTTGGTCATAATATGCTCCCTCCTACTTGAGAGTAGGGACCTATCATAGCTGTGTCCGGCGACGCCATGTCTGGACATTAGGGATATATATAGGGCCGATACTACCAGTAAGACTTTAGTTCGCTGACGAAGCCTCTTGGATGGGAGGCGAAACGGTCGACACCTTCAAAAACAAAGTACAGATGAAGGCTGAAGAAACCTTCTCATCGATGGACCACTCCTGTACGACTGAGAGCTTACACAGACGTATTGCATACTGTACATACACTGAGGTCAAACTTTGCACAGTTTGACATATTATTATTATTATTATTATTATTATTATTATTATTATTATTATTATTATTATTATTATTATTATTATTATTATTATAGTACTAAGCATTATGGAAACTCAAACCAGAAAGTGGAAAAAATATGAATGGAACAGGTCAATAATGTAATTTAAAGCAGATTCTTTACTTACAGACAGTGTAGGTGTTCAAATATCTGACATGTTTCGGCGTCTACTTCCTCCTTCGTAAAGAATCTGCTTTAAATTAGATATCAAGTAGACTTAGTACAACGAGGTCAATAATGTGTCCTGGGCATGAACCCTTGTGGCACTTTATTCATACAGATAAGTGACACATCTTATCTCTGATCAAAGTTCAGTCATCTGAACTATCTATGCCATTAAAAAAGAACAACTTAACATTCTTTCAAGACATGAAAACAAGTCAAGCTGAAAACAATACAGTATGTGATCGCGCTTATCCGTGAGCAGTCTGCGGTCACCACAAAGCATTGGATGCAAAGGCTCATGGATAACAGAAATGGTGATTGTTAGAATTGGTTATATACACATGCTAAAAACATCATATGTTATTTAATTTCTACTTATTCTTATCAATTAGGAAGTCCATATATGTATGTAGTTTAGTTATTCGTATATGTTAATTAGTATACATGTACTCTGCTTGTACTTAGTTACTGTAGAAATCTAGCTGTTATGTTTCAGTCTAATAATGGATATTCATGACTGTATCTAGCAGATGATAGGTCCTTTCCAAAGTGACATCACTCCTGTTGTTTATAAATGTCTGAGGCGAGCTCTGTCTCGCTCTCTTGCTCTTGTCTCTCTGTCCCTTGGCCTAGCTTCTCCCCTGGAGAACATCCTATCGCTGCCTGATAATAAATATTCCTTTTTTGTGTATCACCTTACTTGCTGCTGATTTAATATTTAGTCAATACAAATGGAGGGCTGAACCAGGAAGAACAACATTTAACCCAACAGTGATTGAGTCTGAAGATGCCCATGTTAAGTGGCTGGATTAATATTGGTGAGGTGTTTCTGTTTGTGACATTGGTGATAGACACTGAGTGCAACCGAAACAAGTGGCAAATCTGGAAAAAAAGGTTAATTGGAGAGGTGTTGCAAAGACAAGCATTCTTAATTTCTCCCTCAGTCCAAATCTCACTCGTAAAGCCTTTAACCATAACTTTCATGTTTTTTTCCTGAAAGGGGTGTTTTTCCAGCAGATCTCTGTGCTTGCTCTTTCTATTCTAACAATTCACGGCACAAGACTATTACTAGTGCTGTCAGAGGATCAAAAAATGTGTGATCAATTAATGGGGTCTGTAATGAATTGATCTCATTAATCTATATTTGATCTCATTTAAAATTAATTGAGAAAATCCATGTTTAATTTTAAAGGACAACCAACACCTTTTTTTGTTTCCTGACTGACACCAGAAAAACGTTTTAGAGCATCTAAAATACCCAAAACACGCAGGCTGATATTTTTAGTCAAAGGCAAAACACCAATAAAAATGACTTAGTGTCCCAAAACTGCAACAAATGAGCTCGAAACTGGGGATATTCAGAAAGTCTCGCCCCCTTGTTCTTGACGTCACGTTAGGTTTGGCCCACCCACAAACTGCCTTGCTCCAGAATCAAATCTATGGCTTCAGAGAGTTCAGATTCGGAGAAGATCCTCTCTTGTTACTCATCCAGTTATGAATATGATTCAAATAGTTCTGAAGAGAAAAGCCTACATGTTTGCAATCGATTAAAGAAGTCCTTCCGTATCAATTCAAGCCGTCTGCAAGCGATGAAACCGGTGAATATCTGGACTCCGATGTCGCCCCCCAGAAAATGCACAAGATGGCGCACAAGCGGCGTTTCGTTCAGTATGTGGAGACGCTTATGACAGCCGACCTTTGGTTTGTGGAGACGCTTATGACAGCCGACCTTTGGTTAGAGCCGTAAAGGTGCCCATGATTGGTTGAAATCCGTGGTAGAAGACAGAGGGGTGGTTTTTACGCACACACACAAAAGAGACAGCGGCACAATTTCAGCAGCACACGAACATCAGAGATGTTGAGACGAGAGAGAGCTCGACAGCGCTACAGAGTAACAAATGACACGGTGGAAAAAAAACAACAGCAAAATGAATCAGCTGATCTTAAAGCTAGTTTTGCTTCTGTCAGATAATCTACAATCCCCATTTTAATAGGCTAGGAACCAACTGAATTTGAATCCCGTTGATTCCTGTTGGCGACGAACGGGGGCGCTGTCGGCCCGCCTGACCCTGCACAGGTGCTAGTCGTTTCCAATCAGTGACACTCAAAAGGACCCCCGGCACGACCATTCGGTGTCGGGTAATTGTTAAATGTCATTGTATGCTGTTGAACACTTTGTATGCTGTTGTATTCAATTGTATGCATTGTGTGCAGTGCATGTGTTTGTTTAATCTTGGCTGACTTTTATTCTTGGTTTTCTTTTGATACTTGGTATTTTTTCTGTTCAGATGATTTTGATGTTTTAGATTTTGTTCCTGCTGACTTTATTTTAATACAATTTATCATACACAACCTCCTGCTCCCCCCTGCCTGCTTTTTGGGATCCGCACCCGCCATCACCACCTTGCAAAACGTGACAGAATTACCCGACCTACCATCAGATCCCGCAGGGACAACGGACCCGTCTCATTTCCACCCTGTGCCTGGCAATGCTACGTCCACGTTAGCCCACGCCTCGTCGAATTTGAATTGCGTCACTCGATGAGCCGTAACGTCCAGGTCAACGTCCGGCCGAGATCTCCTTCCAGGTGGCCGTCCAGGGTGACACTGAGTGTCTGGCAGTGCACGCCCAGGTCCAGCCACGCTGTCATCGGGCATGTTGAATTGAGTCGCATCCACGACGAGCCGTGCAACGTCCGCGTCAACGTCAGTCGAGACCCCATTCACCGCTGGATCCCGGAGCGGCTCAGGACTGGTCTCGTTTCCCCGGTGCCGGCAGCGGTGTGGACGTTGCACTGCCAGGCGCAGAGTGGCACCCCGGACGGCTGTCTGGGAACAGGTCTCAGCCGGACGCCGACATGGGCGTGCGTGAACTGCCCGGCACTGGGGAAACGAGACCAGTCCTGAGCCGCTCCGAGATCCAGCGGTGAATGGGGTCTCAGACTGACGTTTACGCGGACGTTGCACGGCTCGTCATGGATGCGACTCAATTCAACATGCACGACGACAGCGTGGCTGGACGTGGGCGTGCACTGCCAGACACCCAGTGTCACCCTGGATGGCCTCCTGGAAGTCCCCCGTCACCTCTCCGCACGCAGGTCTGTTTACCGTGGCCCGCCTTCCTTGTACTTGACCTCCTGTTATGTTTTGTGCCTCAGTAAAGACTCTTTATTGGAATCACTGTCTCCACCGTGTATTTCGGATCCGATCCTACTACCTTCCGTCGTCCCTCGAGTATTGTCACCACTCCTCGAGCGGACGTGACAATTCCAACGGGATTTGAGGTGTGGCTGTGACTCCCTGCTGACAGCCGCTCACCTCACTTGATCAGGCACAGTTGCATTGTTAAAAAGCTAATCAAATCACATTTGAAAATGTCTGCACCCATCTGTTACTCTCCTGAGGAAAATCCTGTTTCTTAATTGGCCCTTTTTCTCAGCCCTCCCTCATGTGTTCTCTGTCAAATGAAAACAGCATAACATAAAATTGACTAAACTCAGAGGCAAGTGATTCTGATCAAGCCTTCCATTTTTTTTCATGCATTGTTTTTTTCTGAATCACTTTCTCCACACTAGGGTCACGGGTTGTGCTGGAGTTGATCCCAGCTTTCTTTAGGCAGTAGATGGGAGCACTCAGAAACAAACAACGTCAGGAACGCCCCTGACGGAGAAAGTGACTTACTATGCATTTTGGGTACTTTGTTCTGAAAACTTCGTGTTGATCCGTGTTGATGGCACAATTAGAGAGAAAGCACATAGATAACGCGATGGTGAATTGTTGTGTGTTGCACCAAGACTACTATTTGATACTTGTTGACACAAATTCCCAGCAGACAAATCGGCCCATTTCCAACGAATCTTGGGCGCCATCTTGTGCATTTTCTGGGACGCTACATTGGAGTCGTGACGGCTCACATTGATACGGAAGGACTTCTTTAATCGATGGCAAACATTTATGCTTTCCTCTTCAGAATATTGAATCATATTCATAATTGGATGATTATCGATGAGAAGGTTTCTTCAGCCGTCATCTGTACTTTTTTTGAAGGTGTCGGACGTTTCGCCTGCTATCCAAGAGGCTTCGTCAGCGAACTAAAGTCTTACTGGTCGTATCGGCCCTATTTATATATCCGTAATGTTCAGACATGGCGGCGCCGGACACAGCTATGATAGCTCCCTACTCTCAGGTTGGGGGGAGCAGAGGACCACTCCCTGTGGCCCTACTGATTGTTCCTACATTCCTGACTAATGACTGGCCTGTTGCCTAACCTGTGTTGCCTAAGCAGGCTATTGTATGAACGATCCAAATTGAACCTCACCCCACCAGACCGGTTTGATGAAGGATTTAGTTGTTTTATGAGAATCGCTTCTTTTACTCCCCTTTCAAACCATCTATGTTGTTTTGCTAAGATTTTAACCTCATTGTCGTCAAATGAGTGGTTGCTAGCTTTTAGGCGCAAATGTACTGCAGATTGAGGCCCGCTAGTATTATCCCTGCGATGTTGAGAAAGTCTTTTTTTGAGAATTTGTTGAGTCTCCCCAATGTACTGCTCTTTACAATTTTCATTCTTACAATGTATCGAATAAACTACATTACTTTGTTTTTCATTTGGCAGCCTATCTTTTGGATGCACTAATTTTTGCCTTAATATGTTTAGCGGTTTGAATTAAGTAGGAATTTTGTGTTGCCAAAGGACTCTGTAGTTTTTTCAGAAACTCCTACAATGTAAGGTACTGCCCCTCCTCTCCTTTTTGTATCTTGAGAATTTTTGGTTTCATTCCCTATTCTTTCTTTCTGACATTTGTTGAATGACCCCTGAGGGTACCCACAGTTAGTCAGCGCTCTCCTGATATGTTTTGACTCCTTTTCTCTACCTTCAATGTTGTTGGTAATAGTTTACCCTATGCTGGAGGGTTCTGATAACTCCTAGTTTGTGTTGTAAAGGATGGACCACTCCTGTACGACTGAGAGCTTACACAGACGAACTGGATGAGTAACAAGAAAGCATCTTCTCTGAATCTGAAGCCATTGTTTTGATTCTAGAGCAAGGCAAGACGTCCTGGCGCGACGTCACGAACAAGGGGGCGGGACCTTCTGAAACTCGCCATCTCCGAGGTTATTTTGAAGTAGTTTTGGGACACTTTCACTCATTTTTATTGGTGTTTTGCACTTGACTAAACATATCAGCCTGCATGTTTAGGTTATTTTAGATGCTATCAAACGTTTTTCTGATGTCAGTTAGGAAACAAAAAAATGGTGTCGGTTGTCCTTTGAGTAAACAGGAGAGATCAGAAAAGTCCCCCAGATAGCACTAGTGCAACATGCGTTAATGTGTGTTTATGTGTGTGTGTGTGTGTGTGTGTGTGCGTGTGTGTGTCTGTGTGGGTGGGTTGTCCGTAAATAGACAGGTAATTAGACAGACGGGCGGGCGTGCAGACGGGCGGGCGTGCAGATTCAGCTGGGCGGGTGGACGGGCGGGCAGATGAGCGTACAGGCGGACAGGCAGATGAGAGGACGGGCGGATGGACAGACGATCGGGTGAGCAGGCGGATGATAGATGGATGGATAGATGGATAGATTGACAGAGAGAGAGAGAGAGAGAGAGAGAGAGACAGAGAGAGAGAGAGAGAGAGAGAGAGAGAAACACAGAGAAACAGAGAGAGAGAGAGAAAGAGAGAGAAAGAGAGAGTGAGAGAAACAGAGAGAAACAGAGAGAAACAGAGAGAGAGAAGAGAGACTTCCAAGAGGCACAAAATGAAGATGTAGATTTATGTTTGAGGTTTATCATTGTCCATTTAGTTTTTCATCAGAACTATTTTAGACATTTGCATAACAAAGGATGTGTCAACTATCAGCCTGTCCTCAGTCATTTCATTCTATGCTGCAAGCCTGAGTTTCCAACATAGGCTTACAATTTCCATCACTTCAAAGAAACTCATTTAGAATATTTGTCATGAAAAGCATCAGTTTTAAATGAATTGCTGTACTGCCCAAATCTCACTTTTTAATGATTAACATTATTTCCACCCTGGAAGTTTCTTTCCATTTAACTTTTCATCGACCAAACATTAATGCTGCTTGTTTCTTTATTCTGCTTTCTGTTTTATAGCAGAATGTAAATGTGATCTGAATTTTTAATCTAAAAAGAAAACACTATGTTTGGGTAGATCGGATCTGCATTTTTTAATCCAGTTTGAGAGGCAACGAGTGTGATCATCCAATTGCAGAAATTCAATACAGTATGCTCTTCAGTTATGATGGTTCATTCTTTGAATGCTATCGACTGTTATATATTCTTTGTTCCCACTCTCAATTACGGTGGACACGGATTTTCAGCGGGGCCACTTTTACCCACTCATTGTACCCATGCCTTGTGACTCACCTTAAAATATCATTTTTCAACATTGACAAAGAGATTGACACAAATCATTATGCTCTTCATCAATTTGAATAGAACTGTCAAAAAATCAGACAGCACATATACTATACCTGTCACGGTTTGCATGGTGGTGATGGTGGTGGATCCCAAAAAAGTAGGCAAGCGGGAGCAGCAGTGTGTAATTGACAAACAGTATTAAAGGACAACCGACGCCCCGGACAAGTTGTGTCCATAATTTGTAAAATCGCTTCAAATGACTTCTACTGAGCATATTTTATGAAGATTCCACCGCATATAGCGGTATTTTATGTTTTAAGACTTGCGGAGAATATTCCGGAAGTCTTGTTTTTGAGTTGGTGACGATTCCTGACTTCACGGAAGTAACACCCCTGACCGAGAAAGGACACACAATGCATTTTGCGGTACTTTGTTTGGTCTGAAAACTTCGTGTTGATCCGTGTTAATGACGAAATTAGAAGGAAAACACAAAAGTAATGCGACAGTGAATCGTTGTTTGTTGCACCGAGACAACTATTTGATATTCGCTGACAAAAATTCCCAGGAGAAAAATCAGCTCATTTCTACGGAGCTTTGTTGCCATCTTCTGCATTTTTTGGGACACTACATTCTGTCATTGACGGCTCAAATTGAAATAGGAGGACTCCTTTAATCGATTGCAAACATGTATGCTTTCCTTTTCAGAACTATTTCAATCATATTCATAACTAGATGAGTAACAAGAAAGCATCTTCTCCGAATCTGAAGCCATTGTTTTGATTCTCGAGCAAGGCAAGATGTATTGGCATGACACCACGAACAAGGGGGCGGGACCTTCTGAAACTGGCCACTTCCAGGTCAAATTTGAAGTAGTTTTTAGACAATTTAAGTCATTTTTATTGGTGTTTTGCATGAGACTAAAAATATCATCCTGCGTGTTTTGGGTATTTTAGATGCTATAAAACGTTTTTCTGATGTCAGTTATGAAACAAAAAGTGGTGTCGATTGTCCTTTAAATAAAGTCAAACGGAAAAAAAATCTGGCAAATGGTCATGCCATTTGACTGCCACTCATTGGAATGATCAACAACTGTGCAGGCAAGGCCGACAGCTTTCACACCTTTTCAGCGGCTTTCAAAACTCTGAAGTACACTTTTCACTCATGGTTAGTCCGAAGCAGGCTTCTGATTGGCTGCCGTTGCCGAGTATACAAATTGCAAAACAAACGTTCGAAGACGCAAAAAATTATTGCACATAATGTTTGTTAACGCCAAAAATTATTACACATAATGTTTGTTAAATCTTCTCACAAATTGCCATACAAATGTTCGTTTGGCAATTTGCATACTCGGCACCGGCAGCCAATCAGAAGCATGCTTCGGACTACACACTCCCTGAAAAATGTACTTCAGAGTTTTGAAAGCCACTGAGAAAGTAGAGTCCTCGTTGCTTGTACCGTTTTGTTTGTGGCATTTGCGTTATTGAGTAAAACAAACGTTTTAGTTTGAAAAAAAAAAGTTTATTTTTTTCTTGAAAAGTTGTCGGCCATCCGGGCCGAGACGTTTTGAAGGTTGTATGCCCTGGTCCACCGGGCAGACGCTATTTTAAACACTGATTTTACTCAGAATTGCATCTAAGTACAATTTAGAACAGGGGTCCCCAACCTTTTTTCCGCCACGGACCGGTTTAATGTCAGATGATATTGTTACGGACCGCCAGATAAATTACAACAAAGTAAAATGATACGACAGGCAAGGAAACAGTTTTTTCTTTCTTTTTAAATATAATAATAAATGTGAATCCATTGTGTATTTTCATCCAACTTTATTAGCAGAGTCCTGGTAACATCGCGGCAACAACAACATATGTAACATCGTCTCTGCCCCTTAACGCTCAATGGTCACCGTGGTAATGTTTAAACGTGCCTTCAAAATAAGATACACCACAAAAACAAGTGCAAAGTGCACGAAAAAAAAAACTCACTGCAACTGAATCAGTGGGACCCCTGAGCTTGTTTCTCTGTGTTAAGAAACTTAGATTGTATCCTCATTTTGTGTAATTCTGTAATACAGAGCTGATCTGGCAACCCAGCCACTACGCGACATCACGTGACTTGACAGCGAAAAAAGCCAGTTTATGTATATGTGTTTGACTTCTCGTACGACGATGAGCGCAGCGGCTGCTGTATGTGCGAAGTACGAGATATGGGAAACAAAAATGCTCGGACATTGTCATTTATTGGGACTAAAGAAGACCGTGCTGAGCGAGCCGGCGACAAGTTCCGAAATGGCTACGGGAAAACCACGGATAATAAATCTATACACCACGCTCACGTCGCTTCAAAAGCGGAACGATGAAAGTGTCACAGACTATATCATCAACGCCGAAACCGCCATCACAGCACTCCGAAATGCGGGTGAAACTATGGAAGATGGACTACTTGTTGCCATGGTATTAAAAGGACTACCAGCAAGTTTCAAGCCATTTGCAATCGATGTAGCACATTCAAATGATGAAATCAAGTTTGCAGATTTAAAGACGAAGCTACGGAGTTTTGAAGAAACTGAGAAATTGAACAGGGGGGTGTCAGGGGACAGTGTGATGAAGACAAAAGGTCGGAGTGGACGACAAACCACCAAAACCAACACCCGTGACCAACACAGTGATGACACAAGCATAGTGTGTTTCAAGTGTGGGGTCAAAGGCCACAAAGAAAGAGAATGTCGACATGGTGCAGTCATTGCAAAAGCAAGACACAAAAGCAAGACACACAAAGACGCCACGTGCAGGCGTAAGGACAAGGACAGACGAGATGACGCCAGTAAAGCGTCAGAAGATGGCGACACCGACAACGTGCTCAAGATGAGGGACAGCAAGACCAGATCCAGGGAGCAGTTGGGTCGCGACATCCGAGAGAAGGGATTGATGATGGACACGGCAGCCACTTCGCATATCATCACCGACGTGACCATGTTCAAGAATTTCGACAGCACGTTCAGACCGGAAAGACACCGCGTGGAGCTGGCGGACGGCACACAATGCAGCGGAGTCGCACATAAAAGGGGAGATGCTGAGGTCTCTTTGACAGACATCAAAGGACAAAGACAAAGCAACGCTGAAAGATGCTTTATACATTCCTTCATACCCCCAAGACATTTTGTCTGTAAAGAAAGCAACCACCAACGGGGCAACAGTGATATTTAAAGAAGTTAAAAATTCACTGATTACGAAAGGTGGGACAAAATATAGTATACATGTGTATGGAAAGTTGTACTATTTACATATTGAGAGACACATTAAATAAAACAGATTAAAACACATATTATGGCATGAGATTAAGGCCTAAAACTAGTGAGGTCTTTCAGAAGCCTAATAAGAGAGCCCAAGAGTCATGTATACAAGACAGGGATGCACGCGAAAGTGCAGTCACAGAGATTAGGCCAAATGAACATAACCTCACACGACAAAGTGACACAAATGATGAACCTGAAAATAGAAGGTATCCTACTCGGGAAAGAAAGAGACCTAGTCAATGTGATGATTCTGTGGTTACAGCGATAACGACACCACAGTGGACTACTATTACAGAGATGTGTGTGGTGTTGCGCAAACATATGCAGAGACAATGAGATCAAATTATTCTCAAGGGGGTGTCTTTTGTGGCTGGGAAGTAGCCCTCGAACTCTTAAAAGCAAAGACAGGTGCTCGTGCATCAACTGGGGGAATTAAGGCTCGGGCTCAATCGCTTCCAAAAACCCCGCCAATGTTTGAAGCATGTCAAATACACCGCTATTCACACGCCGTCCCCACAAATCCAGTTTGGCTTTAAATGCAGCTACTTCATCAGCCAAATCGAAGACAGTTGTCTTTTTCCTATGAAGTGACAGATTGAGTTCATTGAGCAGGTTGAATATTCACAAAAGTAAGCTAGCTTTTCGACCCATTCCTCGTAACGGAAATGCGCTGTAAGTGGTGACTTTTCATTTTTCAAAATAAAACATGGTTTGGACAGAAGATAATAAATAAAACGGAAATTCTGTCGATACGTTTCTTCAGTAACGTTGTATTTGATTAGTACTGCTGCTTTAATGGCTTCGTAGGACTCGGCCTGCTTTTCATCCATGCCAGCATATGCCGCAAGTGTCTTTCCAGTCAGCAAGGTCACTACTCGAGCAGCCCACTCTTTATAATTCCACCCCCAGGTTTTAGCTATTCTTTCAAACCTCACAAAAAAAACCTTCTGCATCCACACCCTCTCTCAGTTCTGGAATTCTCTGTTCAGGAACCATGGGAACTGCAGCTTGTCTTGGAGGAGGAAACTGTGGGGGTTTGGAATATGGTAGGTAACCAAACATGGGGGTTTCTTGTGCTGGAGAAAGGTTTGTTGGCCTGGATGTTCGAGGGTCAGTGTTTTGGGGCTGTGGTTTCAGAGGAGGATAACGTTGACTCGATTGACTATCAAATTTCCATTGTTGCTTGTTGTGGTGCATCTGATCTCTTAATTGGTTGATCTGTTCAATCAACATACGCTCTCTATGTTTAGAATATTGCATGACATTTCTGATTTCGTTCATTAATTCCTCATGAAGTTGAGCTCTGCTTGTACTCACTGTCTGAATCTTATGCTTCACCACTGGTTCCATCTCACTCTGCTCGGTTCCAGCCTTGGCTTGGTGACTGTCAGACGCCTCATGGAAAAAAAGAACGGCATCTTCTTGGGGTAACTCAAGCTGCTGGTTTCCTTGATCATCTTCAGAACTCTCCAGTTCAGGTTGGTTAGCCTGTGCGGCAAGATTTCTTCCTCATCCCGCCTTCTTCATCTTGGCTTCCTCTTATCTTTCTCCACTTCAGCAAGGCGCAACTTCTTCATGCAGGGGGAAACAATCTCACCACTGCCACCAATTGTTATACGGCGCGACAGCATGCAGGTGGAAAGATGAGTTCACTCAGCCAGATCCAGGAAGGATATTTTTAGTTTTCTTCATTTGAAGTCGTGGTGGAAATCAGTTTTCGGCAGACCACAAGTAACACTGCTCTCCAGGCTGGCCTTTCTCCCTCTTCTTCCTCCTCGAAGTGACTTCCTCAGTCTGGTTTTAAAGAATCCGAATCAGAATCAGAATCAAAAAACCTTTATTCGTCCCACAATGGGGAAATTTGCAAAGGTGGTTTACCTGAGCTTCTGGCCAATCAGGTCCCAGTGGCAATTGGCCATTCTCAGGTGGTTGCAATCACCTCAGAGACAATTAGTTGTCGCCCGTCTCTACTGTTTTTAATGGGGAGAAATGTGCACCTTTCTCCCATCCAAAATTCAGAAAACACAACATTATTTAACATTTGTTTTGGCATCATGACACAAGGAAAAAATGTTCATAAATTTAACGTTCGCAAACCGCAAAGTTCGTAAGCAAAGGGTTTCGTAAACCGAGGTATCACTGTATCACTGATCATGCTAGCTCCTGCTCTCTACAGACGAGAATAATTGTTGTTACTGCTCAAATGTCATGTTTCAGACACACACTGGTTCTGCGGTGGTTGAGCAATATTTATTCCAGTATAGTGCTGCCTTTATTTCCACTTTTGTACATACCACGCCCTCCCCAGAATTGCGACATGAACACACCTGACTCATTGTTATGTTTGTATAGCACCACCCGACCAGCTGGGATTAGTGACCCAACATTGAAACCAATACTTGAAATGTTGAAACTACACCCTTGTGCAAATTAATTGCACCACCCTGTTATTTTGGCATAAAATTCATTGTTTACATTTTTTGACAACTCAAATGATTAAAATGTACATTTTAGTAAGAAGTGTGTCCTCCCTTGTTCTTTATCACCTCAGCGAGCGATGCGTTGTGGCATCGACCAGGTTTTGACAGTCGTTGATGATGGAAGGGTCCCTGTACCTGTGTACCAGGTCTTAATTATACCACAAATTCGGGCTTTTTTTTGTTGTGCAATCTTTCTCACACAGACAAATCTTAATTATTGACCATCAATTCTCAATTGGGTTCAAGTCCGGTGAATTTCCAGGCCAATCCATCAAAGTAACGTCCTTCTGTATCCATCTCGTTAAAGAACAGATTTACAAGCGAAAAACCCCTTCTTTTAATCATAATCATAATCATAATCATAATCATCATCATCATCATAATAATACATTTCATTTATAGGCGCCTTTCAAAACTCTCCAGGATACTAAGTCGCAAGATATTTTTTCTGCGGGTGACCTGCCGGAAAGGGGATTAGGACATGGTAATCCATTAATTATCCAATTAGAGGCCTGGCAAAAAAGTAATTAGGGAATGTGGTTGGTCAAGTATATCGAACAGACTCCACCCATACCGTGGCAAACATTGTTCTGAACTTTTCACAAGCTTTAGAATGATTTAAACCAGCAAACAGTAAAGATTACAGGGTGGTGCAATTAATTTGCACAAGGGTGAAAACGCTGTGCTTCTTGCACGCTCTTTGCAGGGGCCTGAACACCCCAACTTCCTCAAATTCACGTATATTTTATCCCCAGAAACACAGTGTCATAGAACACTCACAAATGACAGGTTGAACTACTGGAGGAACTTCCAAACCGCTTATTCTTCACTCGGGTTGCGGGGGGTGTTGATGCTATCCTCGCCGTCTTTGGGCAGTTGACGGGGGACATCCCGATCCGGCTGCCAGCCAATACAAGGCACACAGAACAACCATGCGTGCTCACACTCACATCTAGGGTCAATTCGGAGTGCTCAATCAGCAATTCAAGGATGTTTTCAGAATGTGTGTTTGTGTGGGGGCGGGGGGGTGGACAAACCGTAGGACTTGGAGAAAACCCACGCAGGAAAAGGGTAGAACGTGAAAACTCCACACAGGGAGCCCGGAGTGGGATTTGAACCTGCTACATCTGCACTGTAAAGTCAACGTGCTACCCACTCTTCTCTAATACAGGCAATTACAATAATGCCATTTAGTAGTTGGTAGGAGTAGTGATGGGTTGTGCACGATATTCGAATCGCGTTTGGGTTGAGAAAAACAGCTCCCCCATCTGAAAAGACAAATATTCAAGGAATTATTTGTACTTGTTCAACCGTTTCCCGGTCAAATATAGAATCAACTTTAAAATACTTCTTTATACATTTAAAGCTATCCATAACCTTGCCCCCATACCTATATGACCTTCTTCAAATTTCTATTCCCTCTCGTTCCCGCAGATTCTTTTCCTCCCTCCACCTCTGTGTGCCCCCCTGCCCCCGGTCTCAGCACGATGGGGGACAGAGCTTTCAGCTGCTCTGCCCGCAAACTCTGGAATTCACTTCCTTCCAACATTCATAACATCGATTCTCTTCTCTCCTTCAAATCCCGTCTCAAATTTTAAAATTTCCATTTAAAATGGATTTTTCTGTGTAGCTCTCTCTTGTTTCTACTTATAATTGTATTAAATTTATTGTATTCTATTTACAATTGTATTTCATTTATTATTGTATCTATGCTTGTCTGTGACTGTAAAGTGTCCTTAAGAGCTTTGAAAGGTGCTTAAAATAAAATATATTATTATTATTATTATTATTATTAGCCATGTTCTTTGACTCTCTTAACTCCTTCACAAACTCATTGTCAAATTCCTGGTTTGACTTCTTTAACGTATAAACTGTGCATAATGTGACAGCGTCTTACAAAATTGTTAAATGTATTGCATATGAATAAAACCTCTGTCTTGTTTTTGATGAACACAGTATTTCTGTGCGATGATAATCTTTCAGTAATGTTTTTTTTTTCGGTGGGACGAGAAAGCATTCAAGAGTCATTGATCCACAGCTTGTCCAGTATTTTAATACTTAGAATGCACTGTACACAAATGTGCTCACACCCCACCCCCGTTTATTTGATATTTGTACAAAATGTTTTGAGTTGAATTTACATGAACATATTGTAGACAACAGCATCAAAATTTGATGTTAATGTTAAAATTAATATGCGTCAATTTGATGATCAAATTGACTACAATTAACATGGGTATACTGTGGCTCGTTTTACAACATTCCTAAACAAGTGAAGATGTTTGGTCAAATCCGCAGGAAAGTTATTCAAGTCGGTGTGATAGATTCTTGTTTCTGTGTGTGTGTGTGTGTGTGTGTGGGTGGGTGTGTGTGTTTGTGTGTGTGCTCGGGTGTTTGTATGACTAGTCTTGTGAAGACCAGTAACAGTGAGGACCTTTTGGCCGGTCCTCACAAGTTTTTCATTCTAAAAGGCTTCTAGATGGTCTATACATGTACCTGTTAAAGTGTCAGATAGGTCCTCACAAATACACCCAAAATGATTTTTGTGTGTATTTTCATGTCACTTCGATACACACACTTTTTACTCACTGTCTTCTTCTTTTTCTTTCAGCTTGTCCCCTCAGGGGTCGCCACAGCGAATCAATGTCCTCCATCTATCCCGGTTTTGTGCATCCTCTTCTCTCACACCAGCTACCTTCATGTCCTCTTTGACCACATCCATAAACCTCCTGTTCGGTCTTCCTCTCGGTCTCCTGCCTGGCAGTTCAAGGCTCAGCATCCTTCTCCCGATATAGTCACTCTCTCTCCTCTGGACATGTCCAAACCATTTCATTCTGGCCTCTCTGACTTTCTCTCCAACGCCTCTAATATGAGTTGTCCCTCTAATGTACTCATTCCTGATCCTATCCAACCTGGTCACTCCCAAGGAAAACCTCAACATCTTCAGCTCTGCTACGTCCAGCTCTGCTTCCTGTCTTTTCTTCAGTGGCACTGTCTCCAGTCCAAACATCATGGCTGGTCTGACCACGGTTTTATACACTTTTTCTTTCATCCTAGCTGAAACCCTTCTATCACACATCACACCTGACATTTTTCTCCAGCCGCTCCAGCCTGCCTGGACACACTTCTTCACCTATTTTCCACATTCTCCATTGCTCTGGACAGTTGACCCCAAGTACTTAAAATCCTCCACCTTCTTTATCTCTTCCCCCTGTAGCATCACTCTTGCACTTGGATCCCTCTCATTCACACACATGTATTCCGTCTTGCTGCGACTGATCTTCATTCCTCTCCTTTCCAGGGCATATCTCCACATCTCTAGTTTCTCCACCACCCGTTCCCTGTTCTCGCTACAGATCACAATGTCATCTGCAAACATCATGGTACAAGGAGATTCTTGTCTAACATCGTCTGTCAGCCTGTCCATCACCATAGCAAACAAGAAGGGGCTCAGAGCTGACCCCTGGTGGAGTCCCACCTCCACCTTGAATTCCTCAGTCACACCGACAGCACACCTTACAACTGTCTTACAGTCATGATACATCTCTTGCACCGCTCTGACATACTTTTCCGTCACTCCAGACTTCCTCATGCAATGCCACAACTCATCTCTGGGCACCCTGTCATACGCTTTCTCCAGATCTACAAAGACACAATGCAATTCCTTCTGACCTTCTCTGTACTTCTCTATCAGCATTCTTAAAGCAAACATTGCATCTGTTGTACTCTTTTTTGGCATGAAGCCATACTGCTGCTCACAAATGTTCACTTCTGCTCTTAGTCTCGCTTCAACTACTCTTTCCCAGAGTTTCATTGTATGGCTCATCAACGTTATTCCTCTGTAATTAGTACAACTCTGCACATCTCCTTTGTTCTTAAAAATGGGCACGAGTACACTTCGTCTCCATTCTTCAGGCATCTGTTCACCATCTAAGATCTTATTGAATAATCCAGGCAAGAACACCACCGCTACCTCTACAAGACACTTCCATACCTCGATTGGTAAATCATCAGGCCCAAGTGCCTTTCCCCCCTTCATCCTCTTCAGGGCCCTCCTCACTTCATCCTTGCTAATGCTTGCTACATCTTGGTCCACAACAGTCACGTCTTCTACTCTTTGTTCCTTCTCATTTTCCTCATTCATCAATTCTTCAAAGTACTCTTTCCATCTTGCCATCACACTACTGGCACCTGTTAATACATTGCCATCTCTATCCTTAATCACCCGAACCTGCTGCAGGTCCTTACCATCTTTGTCTCGCCAGCCTGTAAAGATCAGTCTCGCCTTCCTGGCTGTCCAGCAGAGCATACAAGTCACCATAGGCCTTTTGTTTGGCCTTTGCCACCTTTACTTTAACCGTGCGTTGCATCTCCTTGCACTGCTGTCTACTCTTGTCCGTCCTGTCAGTGTCCCACTTCTTCTTTGCTAACCTCTTTCTCTGTATACACTCCTGCACCTCCCCATTCCACCACCAAGTCTCCTTATCTACCTTTCTTCCACTCGATACACCAAGTACTTTCCGACCTGTGTCTCTGATTATGTTCGCTGTAGTTTGCCAGTCATCTGGAAGGACATCTTGCCCACCCAGTGCTTGTCTTACCTCCTTCCTAAATGTCATGCAACACTCTTCCTTTTTCAACTTCCACCATTTTGTCCTCACTTCAGCCTTTGGTTTCTTCCTCACTGCCAGCGTCATCCTTCACATCACCAACATATGCTGTCTGGCTACACTCTCACCAACCACTACTTTGCAGTCACTGATTTCCTTTAG